>NW_027069800.1:243161-443056 GCF_002906115.3 Quercus suber | reverse complement strand
CCGGTTTTTTTTTTTTTTTTTTTTTTTTTTCTTTTTTTTTTTTTTTTTTTTTTTTTTTTGGCTATCCTCAATGACTCCAGGTTAGCGGGAGTGCTTTATCTATGTTTCAGCCAATTGTGGGATGAAAGCATAAGCTTTTAATTTTTAGTCAACTTTACATTTAAATATATATTTGGGAAAACTTATTTTCAATTACTAGCTTATTTTCATATATATATATATATATAAGCGACAACAACATTAATGTTTTAGTCCCAAAATTTTTGAGTTTGGTTATAAATTTCAATTGATTAGTTGGAGTCAAGCACGTGAAATATTTACTATCCTTTTATCATATTCAATATTATATTCTCTGTTATTTTTCTAATACTCATGTTTTTCTTACTACTTTTACTACAGTTATTTTAGGTCTTTTTCATTTTGTTTGTTCCATTTACTTGAATCAAATCAGTCATAATTAATGTAGTACATATTAATCATTCTTCTTTGTACATGACTAAATCATTTTAATCATCTCTCCCATATAATTTCTTGAATAAAAACAACCTCCAACCACCGCACACTCTTGGATGCTTGTGGGGGTGTGAGGGGTAAGGGTAAGGGTAGGAGTTCAAGTCTTCAAGAGAGAATTTCACATACATATACATATAGATTAGACTAAAGTAGAATTTCTATTTTGTAAATAATAAAAAAATAAAAATAAAATAAAAAAGCAGAAGAAAGAAGAAGAAGAAGGAGAAGAAACAACCTCCATCTTTTAAGTCTATTTCTTTATTTTATATCTTATTCTTTCCTTATATTCTACTTTTTCTATTTGATTCTTAATGACCCAATATTCAATACCATAAAACATGGTTGATCTTACGGTAGTCTTGTAAAACATTCCATTTAACTTTATAGGTGTTCTAGAGAGTAAACCCATAAAACAAGTTCCAACCACAATCTCTCCATTTTGGAGATATTTTTTTTGACGAGCAGTGACATTTTTGGTATGAAAAACCATTATAGTTCTTTAAACACATTTTTTAAACTAATATAATAAAGAAGTTGGATAAAGAAAGAAAGAAATAATGAATGAATAAATAGAGAATAGAGAGTGAATGAATAAATAATTTTAAAATGATATATATAAATATATGAAGAATAAAAAGTTTTTTGAAAAGTGCATTTAATAAAGTAAAGTAAGTAGTAGATAAAATAGAGAAAGTGACTTTTCTTTTTTTCTCCAAATTTAGGTAAAAACATGTAGAGTATGTTAGATGCTCAATATTGGTTTTTAAGTATGGTGTATGGAGCTATATATCTAGTATATGTCCTAGGTAGGAGTTTCCAAGTTAAGAGAACCTTTATTATTTTATTACAAACCAGAATGCGAATCTTTTCCTAGTGTATGTATAAATATATACAGAAAATATTCCACAACTAATATACTAATAAGACAAGAGAATAATAACAAACACAAAAATCCTCCCATTATTGAGTCCTCTACAACTCATGATGCTATGTATTTCTCTTTGTTTCAATAAAGCTGTTGGAAAATTTAGACCCCAGTTGATAGAATTAATAAATTTTAAACGTAAGTTGTTAATCAGATTTATTATGAATAAAACTTGTTAAAAACAAAAAAACATCAATATCATGTCAAAATCATGCAGCGGAAATAATAAATAAGGCAAGATATGATGACCTAGGAAAACTAATGAAACCAACCAGTTTCACAGTAAAAAACCTGGGGAAACCTTCCTGAAAAGCAATCCACTATAGTAAAGAGAAGTTTCAGATCTAGTATAAAACCTTTGTCCCTAGACTCTACAATCCTCGTAGATGAACTCACAGCAGAAACCTTCTACCACTTCAAAACTTCTGAACTCTTCAATATATGAATGCCACCCTTTTTGTATTGCACAGATCCCAGTACGTAACTAACTCCCTTATACGAATCCCAGTACGTGACTCACTCACCAACTTGAGGAAGAAGAATGTTGGCTGCAAAGTTCTTCATTTTATCAACAATAAAGATCAAGAAGCACTTGGTTACAAAATCCTAAGGCGTAAAAACGCAGTAGCTTCTTTCAGAGAGAATAAGGCATCAATCACCTTTTGCATATGTTCTCCTTGTATTCTCTTATGTGACGGCCTCTAAAATAAGTCTTATATAGATCTAAGGTTGTGAGAAAAGAAACCATACACAAATACAAAAGCATGGCTCAAAAATCAAATCTGAAAAATCTGATTTCCCGTAACCTCAATCAATCAGGAGGTGTCGAGCTTTAAACCTCGATAGATAGCTAGGTGTCGAGGAGGTGTCGAAAAGTTGTCGAGGGGACAGGAGCTTTCTCGATCGATCCACCAGCTATCGAGAAGGTGTTGAGATTGCGATAACAATCAACTGAAGAGCTCAATAGATAGCCAGCTGTCAGGAGGTGTCGAGCAGCTGTCAAGCTATCTGTCCGCAGGTGTCGAGCTATCTGTCCAGTTTTAATGAATAACTTTTCTTCACTTGTTTCTTCGTCCAATCTTCATGGCTTTAATACTAGACTTGAACAACATGTTTCTTGAAGTATTAAATACATCCTAGATCAACCCAATTATAAGTAAAGTGCGTTTATCAAAAGATTAACCAACTACATAAAATAGTGACATATGTTCTTTAACAAGTGAAACCACATATGTTCTAACAATCTCCTCCTTTGGCAATCCATGACAAAACCACAACAAACAAATGAGCATATGAGAGAAGTTATAAATCACTCAACTCATATTCACTTGTTGAATACAATAAAATCTATCTTATCACAAATCCTTGAAAAACTTTGCAAGAAAAGAGTTTATGGTAAGTAGACTTTGACAACCTGTATTTCTGAAACACTTTAAACAAAACTCATCAAGGCATCTTATGTGAAACAGAAATAATAGATTGCATATAAGTATAAGAAACATGTGTATGAAGATAGAAAAGAAACAACACATGTAAAGGTAGGTGAAAGAAACATACATCAGCATATAAAGAAAATAAGCACAATATACGTAAACGATGGTCACAAGACCGGTGTACAAGAAGCAAGGAGCCAACATTCTTCTTCCTCAAGTTGGTGAGTGAGTCACGTACTGGGATTCGTATAAGGGAGTTAGTTACGTACTGGGATCTGTGCAATACAAAAAGGGTGGCATTCATATATTGAAGAGTTCAGAAGTTTTGAAGTGGTAGAAGGTTTCTGCTGTGAGTTCATCTACGAGGATTATAGAGTCTAGGGACAAAGGTTTTATACTAGATCTGAAACTTCTCTTTACTATAGTGAATTACTTTTCAGGAAGGTTTCCCCAGGTTTTTTACTGTGAAACTGGTTGGTTTCATTAGTTTTCCTAGGTCATCATATCTTGCCTTATTTATTATTTCCGCTGCATGATTTTGACATGATATTGATGTTTTTTTGTTTTTAACAAGTTTTATTCATAATAAATCTGATTAACAACTTACGTTTAAAATTTGTTAATTCTATCAACTGGGGTCTAAATTTTCCAACAGCTTTATTGAAACAAAGAGAAATACATAGCATCATGAGTTGTAGAGGACTCAATAATGGGAGGATTTTTGTGTTTGTTATTATTCTCTTGTCTTATTAGTATATTAGTTGTGGAATATTTTCTGTATATATTTATACATACACTAGGAAAAGATTCGCATTCTGGTTTGTAATAAAATAATAAAGGTTCTCTTAACTTGGAAACTCCTACCTAGGACATATACTAGATATATAGCTCCATACACCATACTTAAAAACCAATATTGAGCATCTAACATACTCTACATGTTTTTACCTAAATTTGGAGAAAAAAAGAAAAGTCACTTTCTCTATTTTATCTACTACTTACTTTACTTTATTAAATGCACTTTTCAAAAAACTTTTTATTCTTCATATATTTATATATATCATTTTAAAATTATTTATTCATTCACTCTCTATTCTCTATTTATTCATTCATTATTTCTTTCTTTCTTTATCCAACTTCTTTATTATATTAGTTTAAAAAATGTGTTTAAAGAACTATAATGGTTTTTCATACCAAAAATGTCACTGCTCGTCAAAAAAAATATCTCCAAAATGGAGAGATTGTGGTTGGAACTTGTTTTATGGGTTTACTCTCTAGAACACCTATAAAGTTAAATGGAATGTTTTACAAGACTACCGTAAGATCAACCATGTTTTATGGTATTGAATATTGGGTCATTAAGAATCAAATAGAAAAAGTAGAATATAAGGAAAGAATAAGATATAAAATAAAGAAATAGACTTAAAAGATGGAGGTTGTTTCTTCTCCTTCTTCTTCTTCTTCTTCTTCTTTCTTCTGCTTTTTTATTTTATTTTTATTTTTTTATTATTTACAAAATAGAAATTCTACTTTAGTCTAATCTATATGTATATGTATGTGAAACTCTCTCTTGAAGACTTGAACTCCTACCCTTACCCTTACCCCTCACACCCCCACAAGCATCCAAGAGTGTGCGGTGGTTGGAGGTTGTTTTTATTCAAGAAATTATATGGGAGAGATGATTAAAATGATTTAGTCATGTACAAAGAAGAATGATTAATATGTACTACATTAATTATGACTGATTTGATTCAAGTAAATGGAACAAACAAAATGAAAAAGACCTAAAATAACTGTAGTAAAAGTAGTAAGAAAAACATGAGTATTAGAAAAATAACAGAGAATATAATATTGAATATGATAAAAGGATAGTAAATATTTCACGTGCTTGACTCCAACTAATCAATTGAAATTTATAACCAAACTCAAAAATTTTGGGACTAAAACATTAATGTTGTTGTCGCTTATATATATATATATATATGAAAATAAGCTAGTAATTGAAAATAAGTTTTCCCAAATATATATTTAAATGTAAAGTTGACTAAAAATTAAAAGCTTATGCTTTCATCCCACAATTGGCTGAAACATAGATAAAGCACTCCCGCTAACCTGGAGTCATTGAGGATAGCCAAAAAAAAAAAAAAAAAAAAAAAAAAGGAAGAAGAAGAAAAGAAAAGAAAAAGCTGTCGTAATATATATTTGCATGAAGAATCTCTTATTAAAAAGCCGATGGGGGTTAGAACCATATGTAAAAGCCCTTCTAATTGAAAACGATCAAAATGGAAGACCTAAAGGAAGAGAGTGTAAGAGGAGGAAGAGGAAGCACTAAGCAAGAGGTGTGCAAAGAGTTGAAACCATATATCTATAGCATATTCTCTTCTTTTTGCTATGCAGGATACAACATAGTCTCCAAGGTCTATCTAGACAAAGGCATGAGTCGTTATGTGCTTGTTGCATATGGACATGCATTTGGAACTTTAGCTACTGCTTTTCTTGCATTTCTGTTTGAGAGGTACCCTCTTTCCTTTTTACTCTATATTTTTAGAATTCTTTAATTCTCTTCAGTTTGTTTCTTCCACTATATATGACCCAAAAAACAAAATGGAGAAAAAACAAAGAAAAACTTTTTCCACAAGTTCTCTCGTTGCATAATGGTATCACAATGTTCAGATGAGAAATTGAACATGAACATACATTTGATCACAACGAATGAGAGCTTAAGCAAACATGCCCAGAAATTAAAAGCCTCTTTTATGGCATATCGTTTGTTGCTATGCCTCAACTCGCACCTTACAAGTATTTCTCTAAAGAAATGTCTCATAAAATTGGAAGTATAACAGTAACTAGCAAAACAGCCAAAACTTAAGCGGAAGTTCGTTTTCACTTTATGGTATAAATGAGGAAAACAATTCTGTAATAAGCTAGTTGACTAAGTTGTCCTTGAAAATCATTCTATATATGGATACAAATTTCTGAATATGGCTCTTAGTGTCTACATGTTATTATTATTATTATTTGATAGATATATAATAGAGTTTATAAATGATTTTTTTAAATTAATTTGTGAGTTTGTAAATAATTATTATTTTTATATAAAAACTATTTTTCATATATATATATATATATATACAACTTTTGTCAGTGTTACACAATTTTATAACTTTATATTAAATACATTTCTTGACTAATTTATTGTTAAATTACGTATTTATTATATTGTATATGCATGCAAGATATTAAGACCATAAAAATTGATTACTGTCACATTTATAAAACATTTAAATTTTAAGTTTTTTGAATTTAGAAATTAAAAAAAAAAAACGTAATTAATTATGGATTAAAAAGTGTGGGGGGAAAAGGGCTCAGCCCAACATAATGAGCCGAAAGCCCATAGGAGAGCTATTTTGCGGCCGAGAAAAAGGAGATGGAAAAGGCAGGGCCCATCTGGAAGTGGGACCCTCAGAAGGAAGAATTATTACAATCTGAAGAGGATATCTCCTGTCCGAAGAGGTTGTAATCTTCTGATGCAAATATTATAAATCAATTGAGTGTGTGAAAGGCCATAGACATTTGATTTTTGATTGACCTCTTAATATTGGACCACATAAACTTTGGAAGTCACGTAATTTTATTATATATGTTTAATATATTTAAACCCTATGTTATTTTTATTTTATATTTAAACCCTATGTTAGAATCTTGTTTTGATGTTATATTTTTGCTAAATGATTGAATAAATAGTTCTATATACAATACAATTGTGGGGGAAAAAGGGCCCGGCCCAACGTAATGGGCCGAAGGCCCATAGGAGGGCTATTTTGCGTTCAAGAAGAGGAAGATGAAGAAGGTAGGGCCCGGCTGAAAGTGGGACCCTCAAGATGAAGAATTATCACAGTCCGAAGAGGGCATCTCCTGTTCGAAGAGGTTGTAATCCTCTGACGCGATATCATAGATCAATTGAATGTGAGAAAGGCCAGGATGACCTTCCGAGGACTCCACCTGATCGAGATAAGCTCTGAACTTGCCATGGAACGATAAGGATGGAGAAACCAAGGGGAAAGCTGCTGCCACCGTATTTAATGCACTGCAACAGCTTTTCTGACCGCATTTATGTGGAGAAGACCCCTGAACAGTGCATCCTAACCTACCGCCACTCACACAGTGCTAAAAGAAGATGCCTGACGTGACATGTACTATAGCAAACTCATGGATGAGGAGCACGTGGACGATGGAGATGAGGACAAGAGTGACTATATAAAGAAAGGAAGCTCCTAACAGAGGAGGAGGAGAAAACGGGATTGTAACCCTAAGATTGTTATTCATCAGAAAAAAGAATAGTGTAGCTCTTCGGATTATCAAAATTTACGTATGAGTTAATGTTAGTTTGTGTTTGAAAGCTGTGATATGTTGTTATCAACCTCATACTTAATCTAGCTCTTTCACCCATACTCTACAAATTAATTGTCTTTGGACTTGGGCCACAAAAACCAACCCTACAATTGGCGCCGTCTGTGGGAAGGGCTTGTGTGTAAGGGAAAGTAGCAGCAGTTGATCATGGCTGAACAGGGGCAACAACCGGCGGAATCTGGGGTATCCTAGCATATTGACCCTTTTCTCAATTTGGAGCGGAGGCAAGACCGTGAAGGCAGTGTGCATACTACACACACTGAACGAACTCAGCCTCGTGGTGGAAGTCACGTTTCTCATGTAGAGAAAGACAGCATGCAAATAGAGATTGAAAGGTTAAAGAGGGAGCTGCGCCATGAGAAAAGAAAACATGCTGCCTCGCGGCATGATGACGACTCGGATGACGGACAGGACATCACCTATGAGCAGCGGTCTCGAACTCCAATCAGCGAAACTTTTTCATATGAAGAGGAGCACCCTCGTAAGAAGCAACCTCGAGGACCATCGCATGGAGGGGTGGGCAATGATGCCATGAGTAAGGCCTTGAATCAGATCTCTAGGTCACCTTTCACGCGTAGAATCGAAGGAGCGGAGCTTCCTCGGCGTTTCAACCAGCCAATTTTTACTATTTATAACGGCAAAACCAACCCTGTGGAGCATGTCAGCCATTTTAACCAAAGAATGGCTGTCTATTCCAGGGATGAAGCTCTGATGTGCAAGGTATTCCCCTCTAGTCTTGGTCCCGTGGTCATGAGGTGGTTTGATAACCTGAAGGCCGACTCCGTTGATTCTTATCAAGAGCTCACTCAAGCTTTTGGTTCACGTTTCGTCACATGCCGAAGGGTGGCCAGGCCTTTGTCTTCTTTGCTATCCTTAAGCATGCGTGAGGGCGAGTTGCTTAAGGCGTACTCGGATAGATATTGGGAGATGTTTAATGATATGGAAGGCAACTTTGACGCGATGGCCTTGGAGACGTTCAAGCTAGGCCTCCCCACTGATCATGGTTTAAGAACATCCTTATCCGGCAAGCCTGTTACTAGCATGCGCCAGCTTATGGACCATATTGAGAAGTACAAAAGGGTTGAAGAGGATCAGCAGCAAGGGAAGGGTAAGGATAAAGTTATCCCCCAGGACAGGAAGGACTTTAGGTCGGATCGTTATAACAACAATAAGCCGAGGAGAGATTTTGTTGGGCACTCAGGTTTAGCAAACGCTCAAGCAGTTAATACAGTGTTCAAAGAGCCCGTTCATTAAGTCCTGGAAAAGATCAAGAACGAGCCATTCTTTAGATGGTCGAGTAAAATGGTGGGGAATCCGGAGAGACGCAATCATAATATCTATTGTCAGTATCACCAGGATCATGGGCATGCGACTGAAGATTGCAGAAGCTTATGGAATCATTTGGACCAACTGGTTCGTAAAGGCAAGTTGAGGCATCTTTTGCACCACTCCAGCGGTCGAGGAGGTTAGCCGAATTTTGAGTTCGACAAGAAGGATTCTACAAAGCCCCATTAGGTATTATTAATGTCATCTTTGCAGCGCCAGGGAGAACAGGATCCCGGCCCATAAAGGTTATGTCAGTAGCTCGACTGCCAGTAGGAGATGCTGACCAGAATCTGAGGAGCCCTAGACAGGCTGAACCGCCCGTTTTAGGCTTTTCAGACGAAGATAAAGCTGGGACCATTCAACCTCACGATGACGCCTTGGTAGTCACCCTCAGGATCGGGGGGTATGATGTGAAGAGGGTAATGGTGGACCAGGGTAGCATTGATTTTATATATATATATATATATACATATATATATATATATATATATATATAAGCTCTAATTTATGTGAGAGATCAAATGGCTACCAAAATAATAATAATCATAATAATATTACAAATGCCATGTTAGTTGTACAAAAGATTCATTTATTATGTGGATACCAAAATAATAATAATAATAATATCAATTTTTTGGACCCATTTACTTCATTTCTAATGCCTATTTTGTATGAATTTTTAGTCAAAAATTAAAGAGTTTAGCCAACTTTTCAAACCAAAATTTAAGGGGGGGAAAATTTTTTGAGCTAAAAATTAAAAAGGCAACCTACAAAAATAATCAATTTAAGGCCCAATTCGTCAAAATGGACTGAAAAGATTAAAATAGACCAAAAAAGATTGAAGTTGACCGAATTGGACCAAAGTTGACTGAAATAGACCAAATTGGACAGTGTTCGGTTCTAAACATTTAGGTTAAATATTTAGATTCCAAATTCATGTATGTTGGCAAACCAAGGACAAAAACATGTCTAGATTATGTGTTAGACATTGCTCAAGGTTGTTCAAGTCAAGATTCAAGAATTGACAAGCTGCAGAAAGAAGATGCAAGTTTCTATGAAGCTCGACTAATCAAAAGAAAGACTCGACCGATCAAAAGTCATATTCTATAGAATTTTAATCAAGCTCAAAGCCCACAAAAACGTTTAGGGTTTGAGTTAAACACTAGTTGGTATAAAAGAAAAACCCTACCTACATTTTAAATCTTCTTGGAAGTCTTGTGAGTTACTCCTATGAGATTTGTGAGGTTTTTGTAGCCTTCTAACTCAACAAGTATTTATCAGAATGAGATCTACAATTAAGAACTGGTGGAAACAAGTTGTTGCATAAAGATCAACTACTGATGGTGATCTAAAACTTTTGAATGCAATCTCAAAGTCACAAGCGTGGGTATTTGTGTTCAACAAATTTAGATAGAAGAGTCCAAGAAGTCAAAACTACATGTGGTCGTGTGAGTAAGTACTACAAGAGGTAGCTTTAGATTTTAGCGAGAAAATCTATTGTAAAACTTTCATTCTATCAAAGTGAATTTGTTTACCTTGAGGATAGTTAGGTTAAATCTCCCTATGTTTTTTCCTTGAAATTGTTGGTTTTATCGATTTTCCTGAGTCATCATATTACTGTCTTCTTTACTTTTCCACACTAAGTAATATGATTGCATGAGTTTAACTTATATCTAAAAAATCAATCTAAGTAACTACTTAATTAATTAATTAGATTAAACAATTTGAGTGTACAAAAGTCTAAACAAAACAAACAGACAAAAATGTTATGTTTATGTGACTCGATAAAAGTGTAGCAACAATAAATTTTATACTTTAACTCTTAGATATTATATAGATAATTGAATTTTATAATATAAAAAAAATAACTTTACAATGTCTTGGTCTTGTTGAGGCCCATTTCGGCAAAAAAGAAAAGGACCAATTGCAAGAAAAAACCCAACAATATAACAAGGAGTGAAGAAAGAAGAATTAGCATAGCAAGAAAAAACCATTAAACTCGAATGGCAGGAATAATAGTCTACATGTCTATAAAACAATAAAAAAAGGCCCCAAAGAAAATAAACGGGCCCAAGGGAGCCCAAAAAAGGAAGTAGTTAGCTCATAGGAATTAAAAGAAATGGAAAGCAAGCAAAAATTGGTCGAAAGAGCCCAAAAAAAGAAATTAGTAAATGGGGTTGGTGCAAAGGCCAACAAACCTTGAAAGTAAAGAATATGATAATTGGGCTGAGGAATCCCGAAAGATTTAGTAAAAGCCCATGAGAATGTAAGAATGGAATGGGCCAAGGATGCTCAAATGAATAAAATGGGCCGAGGAAGCCCAAGATGGTATGAGAATTAACCCAGCAAAAATACTGGGAAACATGAACTGAATAAAGGAAAAGTACATGGCAGGCTCAAAGGAGACCCGACAAGCACAAATTAAGTAATAGCATGACAGAAGCAATGGAGTGGCGTAGCAGGAATACTAGTCAGCCCACAAACCAGCAATAAAAGGAAACAGGGGACGAATTGAAGAAGAAATGGCCCGTGCCCAAGCAAGACCCAGCATAGAGAGGAAATGAGATACAAAGAATGGAGACCCAGACTCACCCACGCCATAAAGGGTTAAAAAATAAGTAGTAAAAACACACAGTGAGACCAGACAAACCCACAAGCAATGGCAAATGCATAAACGGCAGACAAACCATGGACTCACATGGGAGGGGAGCATGCATAAGGCTCAGATACCACCCACTTGTACCCAGCCAATGCAAGCACGGTAGGCCATGGGCTAGAGGTAAAAGAGGGTATGGTCTGGTGGTGGGGAGAAGGGGGAAATTTATTATGGGATTCCTACTCAAACTCTTTTGGGGGAAATGTCTTGCTAGGATGACATACTACCCAAAAGAGGGAGAGATAAGCTGGAATTACTAGGTGCATGCCGTAGGAGTTAGTGAGAAAGAGCACCCAACCCTTATCCAGATGTGAATGCTATGGAAAGCAAGAAAATAAAATAAAATTCCTTTTGTCTGGGAATAGAATGTGGCATAGCTAGCATAGGGTAGTGGTGGTGGCTAGGCAGCCAGCAGACCAGTGGGTGGCCAGGTAAGGACACCCACAATAGGCCAAAAGCAGTTGAAGGGTAAAATGGTAAATCTCATCACGGTAGGTAGTATAAAAAAGCCTTAGCTGTGCATAGTGAACAAAAAAAAAACAAAAAAAAGGGAGGAAGAAAGGAAAAACAAGAATAATAGAAACATAGAAAGAAATAGAAATCTAAGGGGAAAAACAGAGAGGATGAGCAGAAGATAGAAAGAAAATGAGAGAGTAGGAAGGAAAGTGAGAAAACAAAAGTATGATAAGGCATGCACCAATAGGCTACTCCCTTCTCTCCCTCTCAACAGCTTACCCTCTAGTCAGCCAATAGATTTAAGAATAAGCCACTTAGGTCCATTCTTCCAAAATAGGCAATTTCTACAACAGGATTACCCTGAGAGGTTGCCCTCATTGGAGATTGGTTCCTTTCTTGGACTTAAATATGCCAAGGAGCTAAGTCTAGCAAACCAATCCCCTTTCCCTCTTTTATCATGACTATTTTAGCATAAACACTATTCTTTTCATTGTTGCTAACTTATTTATGCCATACTCTTATTATCTCGTCTCCTTCCTATTGCAAAGTTGTTTAAATATTATCCTTGGTTGATAGCAAACGTTTTAGTTAGAATATCTTTTTATTATCTTGTTATATTATGTGTCTCCTGCCATAATGTTTTTGTGACAACATCCCTTGCTGTGGGCACGTGACCAGGATTTCTACAAAGGAGTCCTTGCTTGTGCACAAGCTAGCGTAAGGTGAGTTTCAATTGAGTCAGTCCCAACTCTCCTACCCCAGAACTATTAGGCCACAGTACGGCAAAAAACAGCCCAGTCCAGAATACAAAAAAGGCCCACCATAGGTCTTAAATACAATTTAATAATTACAGCTTTTTTATCCTAGTTACATTCTAAAAATTTGTAACTTACATTGATAAAACTAAGAAATGATGACTGAAGATCGGAGATTAAGTTACAAAATAGAAATGTGATATTAACTATTTAAGTTTGTTTTAAACTAAATAATTTCATATTTGTCATTTCATGTATGAGAAGAATAGAAAATACATAAGATCTTCATATGGTCTAAAGAAGTTTTTAATATATTTACTCTATTTGTTCTTGAAACCCTGGCGATCACTTGTCTATAACCAAAAGAAAAAGGTGCCCTTTTATCATCACAAAACAAGATATCCGTATCTGGATTTTAAAAATTCCAATTAAACTATCAGAGGTTGAGGATGGTCAAGGACTTAAGGCACCTTTTTGCCATCGTTTGGGTAAAAAAGCAAAACAAATAAAATAAAATAATGAAGAGAGAGAATTGTGAAACCAACTTTTTATTAGTTACTTCAAGGGAATCAAAACCTTCAAATTGATAAATGGATTTCATTAAGGGAGTTCAGACTTCTACATTAGATTAGTTAAAAATTAACTCAAAAAATCATGATTATTCTTTATCCATTGTCAACATGTAAAGCCAGACTTCCAAATAGATAAAGATATATACTTTACCATTATTTATCCAATACTAATTCAAATAATTAGGCACATAAAATTTCTTCCCTCTAGAAAATACCCTTGTCTTCTTATTTTTCTTTTCTTCTCCCTCCTTTTCCACAAAGTACTCCTCTTTGATTTCTTAAATGTCAGCCCTTTGAATTTGATCAGACTTGATTTCTTGACTTCAAGGTTCTTATGTTTGAAAGACATGAATTTAGCTTTCGCAATTGAACAGCGTAGAGATAGAGAGACTAGAACTTTTTTTCTTGTTTTGGAACCTTACTTGTGCACCCTGAGACATGTTTACAGCTTTTTAGTTGCATCGATTTGCAATCCTTGGCAATTTTTTGCGAGCTTTCATTGCCCTTGAGAGACAAATGATCATGTTTTGCTACTTTTGGAATGATAACACAACTTGAACTGGTTGGATCTCCCCGTCTCAACTCGATTATGGGAGATTTTTGCATGATAGCTATTTTGATTTCTCCGCGATTTGATCAAGATGGGCAAGCATTGCAGTGCGCATCCGTTGTATTTCTTTGAACATTTGCTACTATCACAAATTTACAAAAGCTAACTCACTGATCATAGCTTACAATCTTTCCATACAACGGTCCTCTACAGCCGACTCAAATACCAATTCTTGTGAACCAAAATTTTTGCGTTGGTTGGCTCAAGGGAACCAAGACCTCCTAATTTGGTAGTAAACTACTTCGAGGGAGTTCAGACCTCGACATTAGACTTACTAACAATTTGTAACTAAAATATTCATGACTACTCTTTTTTTCATTGCCAACATGAGAATTTATATAAGACAGACTTCCAAATAGATAAAAATAATTACTTTCCTCTCAACTATATAAATAAATCTGATATTAATTCAAAATAATTAATTTTAATAAATAAAATATGTATGATATATCTATCATTATTTACCTCATACTCATTTAAATAATTAGAAGAGAGAGAGAGATCATAGGGTCGAGGAAATTGCCCCCTTCCCTCCTCCAATGGGATGTGTCAGTCTGGCTTTTGAACCTTGTGTTACTACCATCCAACCAGATAAAATTTTTTAATGGCTTTAAAAGTACTGTTGATAATTTCATTTCATTTTATTATGATTTGCACTCATATGTTATTTATTATTTTTAATCTGTGAGGGCAGGTTGCTACCAAAGTTCACTCGATTCAGAACATTCTCAAGACAACTTGCAGCCAATTATATAAGATAGCTTTCCGTATATATAATTTATTAAAGTACCTTACGGAATCTAATAATTGAACATAAATCAGCATGGGTATCAGTTTTTCAATCTTCTAGTTTTTTTTAGTCATACAGAGACTGATTTTATAAAGTTATTCATTCAAAATATTAGAAAAATACATGAATAAAGCTTGAGGTTAGGTCAATGCTTTGTACATGGCAGCAGATACTGGTTTGAAAAAGATTACATGGTCGCTTAACCAATTAAAATTATTATAAGAAACATAATCTCATTGATGTGTTCCTTAACCTTCTTATATTCTCGACAATAAAGTAGCCTTATCATTTTAAATAACCTTCTTACATTTTATATAGATTGGAGTGGCTTCATCATGTATAAAGTTTGAGATATATTATTAAGTACATTGCTTTTGTGTTTTATTATTTTATAGTAGTATACAACAAAATTTTGTCAAGATCTTTGTAACTCAACCAATATCCAAGGTCTAAATCCTCTACCCCTATTGTAATTATAGAATAAAAACAACAACAACAACAAAAAGAAAATATTGGGAAATAGAAAAGGCACCGGTACCATGCAAATTCAAGTGAAAAAAAAATTATAAATAATAGTTAATGAAACAATTGAACAGTAAATCTCTGTAAACAAAAAGAAGGCAGAAGCTATAAACTATAGACTCATCATGAACAAGAAAGAGGAAACTTCCTATATGACTGAGGCTTTTACGTGACCACTGCAATCAAAGTAGCAGATCGGCTAAATTTATGGTGTTGATCAAGGTTGTGCAAACATGAAGAAAATTAATAAGAGTAAATATACAGTTTAGTAGCATTCATAAATTTGGGGATTGGGATAAAGTGCAAGTTCTTGTATTCGATCAAAAATAGTTTATAGAGACTAGAGTAATTATTTGACATTCTATCATCATTTTTAGATGTTGACCAGTAGTCATGATTGTACTTTGGATTTGTAATTGCTCTTGTTATCTCCACAATATAACAAATTCAATTCAAAGGAGCCTTATTATGTGAACTCAAAGTAGCGAAATTGTAGGAAGTTGTATTGAAAAAGAGCTCCAACTTGTGGGTTTGTGTGTGATCGAGGCACTGAGAGAGAGAGAACTCGAGGTATTGTGTTCAAGAATATAAGTGGGTTAGTGTAGTTGGGGAACAATGTTGGTTGTGTTATGAATAAAGAAAATTATTAGAATTTGAAAGTGTGCCTCGACTATTTGAGAAAAAGCTAGTAAAGAATGATGACACCAAACTATGAAAACACCAAAATTATGATGGCAATGGCGCCTACTCAAAACTTATTTGTTAGGTTTGTTCATCTTTCTTGTGATCCCTTTTTTTTTTTTTTTTTTGGTTTAAATATTTGCCCATCACTTCACCCATCTTTATTTTTAAATGTGAGGATTATGGCTTGTTGGGGCTTCTTGTAGCTGTAAAAAATATAATATTGGGGACATGGACAATTACAAGAATTGCTTACATATGGCACGGCCTTGATAGTTTGCACAAGAAAGACTGTTTAGACGGCCATTGTTATATCTTGCAAAATTCGTTGAAATCAATGGCCGCAAGCACTAAAAACAAAAGTTAACATTCCTTGGCACGAAAAGAGGTAATTACTAAGAGTTATTATATTAGGCTTGGGGAAGAATAGCTATGACTTCGTCTTTTTTAGTATTTTACTTTGGCGAATGAACCCACATTTTGTGCCATATATATATGGTAACTTTGAGAAAAGGACAAAGTAGAAATGTGTTGGCACACGTTGTAGTTCAATGGTAGGTGTTGTAGTCAATTCTCTTTAAACACAAACACTAGTGGTATGGAGCCGGAGTTTTAATGCTTTAGGACTTTGAAATGATCAATGAATGACATGTTGAAACACTAAAAATTTGTTTAAAGAATTAAGTAGTGTCAACCAATTGATTATTTCTACTTTGTAATTATAAAATATGAAAGAAATTGAGTATATAGTAGGATCTTGTATGCGGTTTTTCTACGTTATAATATATATCGTCATGATCCATTATGGTGTTTGCTAAAACAGCAAGGCACACAAAATTCACGGCCTAAGAACCTTATTATAGAGAACCTAAAGGCATGTTCGATCATAGAGAAGGGGAGTTTGTTCATCTTTTTTGCATTTGTTACACCTTGCACTAGTTACACTCATTTGCTTTGTTACTTCAATGCATTGGTTACATAAATGGGGTTACATCCTTTTGTAACTCAGTCCAATGTTACATGGGAGTAAATCCCATTAAAGATACCCAAGCTATGCCCACTAATAAACTAATCAATTGGCTAAGCTTCACCAAATTCTAACAAAAAACAAGAAGATACACCTAACAACTTGTTCTGTCACTACTTCAACTCTGTTTCTTACCTCTTTCCTAATTCCTATCCATCAGTTTAGTTTGTCTTCTGTTGGTAATACACTGCGATCTAGATCCTATGCAAAATTGTAAACTTTTAATTATCATATTAATTTTGTAAACATTCGTACAAGAGTAATGATTAAAGAAGGCCAATTCTTTCAAATCTATATGCATTATATGCTGTACAAGTGGTCCTTCAACAACCAGGATTTATCTGGTTAAAAATGCAGTGATCTGTCTAAAGAGCCTTTTTAGTTTTTATCAATCTGGCAATAAAGTAATTAAATTATGTTAGTTGGCGAAGTTAAGGTTTTCCTTAATGGTTTAGGTGATCATCAACTGGGGATGTCATTATGTCTACTGTAGGCCAGCTCCTTGTGTAATTAATAGATTGACTTTTTATCTAAACAAAAAGAGTAGAGGTAAAGAAACAGAAAAAGAAAATCATTCACTCATTATGTAGTTTTATATGTTTAATGGGTCCTCCATGAACCAAAAAAACCATATTACAAAAGGCTAAATTTGCTCAGCTAAAAATCATATTGTCATTGGTAACTTTTACCACTTTTTGCTTGAGAGAGAGCTGATTTTATGACAGTATCAGGCAACTGAAGACTGATCTTGGAATTTTAGTGCTTTATGTTTTATTGAATTCCTCACATTTTGTAGAAAATATTGATGGCATGACAAAATCATATGTATATTAGTAATAAATTTTAAGAACTCAATGATCAAGTCAACTTAAAAACTCTAGGAAGGCCTAGTCCTTAACACTACTATTTTGCCAAAATGAGTTTGGCCTGAAAATAATATTCAAAACTCAAATAGAAAACCAGACAAAATGTAAATCCCAGTCCCTGAGGTCAAGGGTCTCCAAAGTCCAAACCTCACATGCAAGATAAATACTAGATTTAGTCATGACTTAGACATTGGAAATTTAAATTTTACGTTAAAGGAAATTAATATAGGCAGGAAATATGACAAAGTCACTATATTAGTAAAATAAGTTACACTGTTTCCCCATTTTGTAAATCCTTGACAATTCCCAAAATCACTAAATTTTTTACATCATTGTACAAGAGGCTTATCCACCACCAACATGGTGGGTAAGAATTAAAATTTTACCAAAAAGGGTAAAACTCCCACTTCAACTCTACATTCTACAACATAACTCGAGCAATCTGAGTATACCCTCTTTCTTCATTTTGCCTTGCTTTGATTTCTTCAGCACATCTTAAAGTCCTCTCTATATGGTAACCTCCTCCAATGCTGACTTCTCTTTCTAAGTGACTACAGTAGCTCTCAAACACACTTACATTTACATGTAATTTGAATTTCATCAAGAACAGAAATTCAAGCTCCATTGTGTTCAATTCTTCTGTGGTTAATCCACCAACTCTTGCAAAGTATGAATTTCTGTAATTCCTGTTGAAAAGGAAGAGTGGAGATTAGAAAAAATCCCACATATTGAAGATTAAAATTTCCCACTTTAACAAGACCTCAAGGTAGATAATTGTAATATAAAGTTTGTAACTTTGGCAATTGTCTACTTAATTTGTAAATAATCGTTTTGGTCATGAACTGGAAATTGAATTTCAGGATTAAAAAGGGCAAAGTATCACATGTTCTTAACAGAAAAAGGGTATAAATCAAAACAAAAGGATAAAAATAACGCTTTTAATTAAATTGGCATAAATTTTTTGGCAACCTCAACATTTTAGTACCAAAAAAGAAAAAGATGAGAGAGAAAACTCACATGTCCTCCACATACTTAGATGCCACCATGATCGTTGTCACGAGAAGCCTATGCACATTTGTAGCATTGATCCGAAATCCAGGATTAGTCTGGCAAAACCGATCAATATAGACATATGCAACAACATAAACCGATGGCCCGGCACGAGTGTACCGGAAAATCCTCTCTAGGTAGGACTCAATTGTCATGTCCGGTGTCTCATGGCAATCGAAAACTCGGGTTCTAATGTCTTTAGACAAAGCCCATCTACAATTTTTGACGATCCTTTCATTCCTAGCCATACTTCTCTCAATAAGAGAGGCAAGAACATTGATCACCAATGGTGTGTTTGAGTCATCTTGGTATGAGTAGGAATATACATCGGATCGAAGCTTTCTTGGAGATATTGCAAGTTGAGATGAAGCCATATGGATCAAACTATAATGTGAGAGAGAGAAAGAGAGAGAGATGAGATTGTGAGACTTTGTGGGATTTGAGAGAGGCTTATATATATTCAAGTGGGAAAGGAGTCGGTGATATAGAGAGTGTAGAGAGACTATAGTCTTGATTGTGAATAAACAAAGAGAGAAATGACATTGGTTTGGGCCATTTGGAAGGTGGGTGGAAGCCAAGATAGTATCAAACTATAAGATACGTGTGCTTCCTTTTTGTAAAGGCAAAGTACAATCAACCAGCTCAGCCATATTCATTGCATAATACAGAAAACACCCTCTCTCACCTCTTGAAAGTTTGTCTCGCCGACAGTGTGTTGAAGGACAAGAAAGGGCACAAAAATGGAGAGAGAATTTGTATCGCAATTTTTTTTTTTTTTTTTCTGAATGAAAAAAGATGATGAAAATAAATAATATTACGTGTAGCATACAGGTCTTGTTGAAATTATTGCACGAACCGCGCAATTTACACATTTGTTAACGTACGATTTAATTATATGCACGGTTCATCAGAACTGAGTGAAAAATTTACCGTGTGTTGTAAATTTATTTTCTTTTCTTTTTTTTTTGGGTTGGTATTGATAGATAGTAGCTTGTTGGTCATTTGCTAGGCTCACAAAACTAGACGGCATTGAAAGATTGACTTTTCCATCGAGATTTGTGTCATATGCAAATCCAGGGTGAGACCAGTAATATCAGTTCTAGTCATTACACGTGCAGAGGCTTGACTGATCAAAATCATCAAATCTTGGTTTTCAACTTGCTCCACGTGCAATCTATTAATACTGCTGGCCCAGTACATAACAAGGAGTTAAGCTTTGTTTCGGTGGGTTTTAGCCCTTACGTGATTCATTAGATTTTAGGTTTATTTCAGTGATTATTTATGGTAATTAAATTGGTGATTGTTTAACGTGTGTGGGATGGAGAGATAAATTGCACCCACTCAAAAGAATAGTCAAGTCTTTCATAAATCTCTTCTAGACTGAAAAATGTTTTCTCATTTTCAAATGTTTGTTTGTATGTAAAATATAATTAAACTTGTAAAATATTTTATGTTGACCATAAAATCTTTTATAAAAAGTTGTAAAATATTTTACTTTTAAAAATTTAGTAAAATATTTTCCAAAAGCACATTGTGGGTTCTCTTTTCCCATCTGATCGCTAGGTTAGCGGTCCGATGGCTAGAGAAACCACTTTCGCGATCAGTCCGATGGTCCAATGGCCGAAGACTCCAAACTAGCAACCGAGGATGGGGGTTCGATGGCCAAAGACTCCGCTGCAGTGACTAGTGTCATCTGTCTAGTGACTATGCTCCACAATCAGTGCCAGTGTTTTGGTGTTCGAAGTGTCTGCTCTGGCAACCAGTGCCAAGAGACACCTCACCGGCAATCGGTACCAGTCTTTCAATGGCCGGAGATGCTACACCAGAGACCAATGTCGACTATCCGACAGTCAAAGATGTCACATCGAAACCGGTGCCTAAGGTCCAATAACTGAAGACACCATTTTGTCAACCGATATTGGCGCTCTAGTCACCAAATATACCACTCCAACAGTGTTTCGGTAGTCCGGTTGCCAGAGCCACCTCTCTAACTTTCTATTCAAGCGATTCAATCACCAGACCTCCAGCATTAGCGGCTTTAGTGTTGAGTCATAAGTTTTGGTGGTTTACTTGAAAAAATTTACTTGTCATACCAAATACTTGAAAATATTATACATGTAATATAATTTACATTTAAAAATATGTTATTTCAAAACAAACAGTGCAATTTCAACGAACACTACTTTACTCTCCTCTACTCACCCTCCCTCCCCCTTAATCTAAACAGACTACATCTTTTTTTTGGCTAGTTTGTCTCCTTTACATGATCCGCCATGCATGAGTTTATTCTTATGAACTGCCATGAGTGTATTCTTATTCTGAACAAATTTTGGCATGTTCATTTAGGCATTGAACCCATTCATCTACTTGTGGCTATGGCTTTGATAACGCCTTAAAATGTATACTTGTTATATATTTATGTGGGCGTTATCTCCTTGTTACTATGCTTAATTTGTATAATTAAGCCATGATTTGCATTAGTATCTATTATTTATCTTTACATAATTTCTTGAATAAGATGCTATTCATTGTGTGTAATTTTCTACTTTCAGGAAATCATGTGAGAAAGATGATTTTACAGGAATTTATGAGAGAATGGAGTCCAAACTAGAATTAAAGTGGAGTTAAAGAACCATGCTTAAATGTCTAAGGAGGTGCAACTGGAGTGCTTGGATCATCTACCATGATTGGAAGCTTCAAAAAAGGAAAGAAATCAAAGAGGCAAAATTTGAAAAGGAAAAATCTTATTTGAGCTCTAATCAGTATTTTAGGCGTATCTCTCTCCTTAAAAATCCAATTGACACAAGGCCAGATGAGTTGGAACTGTGACTTAAATATCTACAACTTTCTAATTTTGAGTTTTTCGAAATTCTCAATTTTTGAAGGCCTAAATTAACTCACAAATTACTACTGTAAACCTGGACGGAAATTAAAATAGTAAAAGATATATTTTTCTTAGGACACGTAGACATTAGGGTTTTGAAGGGAGGCTGGAAGAATGAATTTTGGGCTAAGAAAACCTTGTATTTTCCTTTCTCTAATGACAGCCTAAACTCTTTGCTAGGGCTAGGGGTTACGTTTCTTTTATACGGTATGAATATTCAATATGATTCTTTCTAGGATTTTATCAATTACATATTTGATTGTTCAATTAGATTTCTTTTGATGTATTAGTTCTTCCATGCTTTCAATAAATTCAATCATGTTTTTCTTATTGTTTAGATGAATTTCTAATAGTTTCAAATAGAAATCAGGTTTTAAAGTGAATGTGTTTTTCTGAAAACTTTTCTAACCGCATTATTAATCGATGTTATCATGCATTCTTAAATTGTCTCAGTTCAACCGAATCATAAGTTTTTTTAATTGTATAAGAACAATCAATTATGAAATATATATTTTCTTAAATCACAAAGAATTTCATATCGATATAGGGAAACACCCCGATACCCTAGTATTTACATTATTGATTTAAATAAGTTTTTGTTATTATTCTTGTTAACAATCACCAAGCAAAAGTATTTTTCTTCTTCACCCAAATTGTTATTTAATTATTTTGTCTTTGAATTTACCATGCTCCTTGTGGTTCGACCTCGGTACTCAAAGAATTATATTGCTACGATTTCCTGCACTTGGGAGTGAGCAAGCAGGCTTCAGTCAAACTTTTGTTTTACATTCAATCAAATAAACTGGCGAAACAATTAGGTTCAGTTTGCAACGTTGTATTTGGAGCTCTAAAATTCTATGATGTGCTAATTCTAAGAACTCTAAAAATTATATTTAGTCACTTTTAATCCATTGTGTGCACACACTCAGACTTGAAATTACATCTATATCACCACTTAAATTATTGCTTTAAATCTCATATCAAAACCAATAAATTTCAGTTACTTTAATTGATAATTGATAAAATCTTTTGCGGTGGAACAAGTAGATTGCATTCAAATTTTATCCATAAAATTATATGATATTTTGGTCTAATGATAAACAATAAACATTCTAAAATGGACACTATAGATTCAAATTCTATCATGTTATAACAAAAAAAAAAGTTTCTAATCCTATGCTAGAAACCTTTTTTTTATTTTTTTCGATAGTTACTATATACTAATAATTTTGCAACTCGAACTCTTTCCCCTTTAGATCCTTAAGTACTTTATACAAAGAGATTTGTCAATTAAGGTAAAAAGGCCCTCGACTCCTAACACCTATGCTAGAAACCTAGAACTACCCAAAAATAATAAAAAGTACTCATTTTTTTGCTGGAAGAAAATTTTGAGTTACAAAAATTAAACACAGTAATCAATTATTTAAAAGCAATTGGTCCATATATATATATATATATATATCAACTCAACCTGTGGGCAGCTTCAAGTGTCTATCAGGCTATTCAATAATTGAGTTTTTGTTTTCTTGCTTTCTATATCACGTACAGTATTGGGAACCGACACTCCCAAAAGGCGATCTGCACCCTATTGAAAGGGAACGTATGAGCAGTGTGGGGGTCAAAATACCAATGTGATGAATGAGTGTTGCAATTAATTTGGTTACGAGAGAGAAGTTTGCAATGAAAGAACTAGACTAGACATCAAGATAGCGAGAAGGCTCTTTTTATTCCCCTTCGGATTGACCGAGATAAAGGAGTACAAATTGGATTACACTTTACACACACACACTCTCTCTCTCTCTCTCTCTCTGTATTTGTATTTCCTCTCAAATGGGAGAGGGTCCTATTTATACTGGTAGTGTCCTCCTCTCAATGAGGGGATTGTGTAGAGGAGATTAGAAAATACTTGTCCCATCAAAAGTCTCTTCCATCTTTTAGGGGGGTAAGCATGCTATTGGGTGAGGAGCAGCGCAGTGGCGGCTCTAAGAATTTTGTTTAGGGGGGTCATTAAAAAACTTATATAAAAAAATTAATAAAAAGAGAACTTGAATATATCGAGTTATTGACAAAAAAAATTTGAAATTTTACAATTTCTTTCTACAAGTTTTCAAATTTTGAATTGTTATATGATAGTTTATTATGAGTATTAATTGTCATTGTAGGTAGCTATGACCATTTTATTTTGTTAAGTTTGTCTAACATTTTTATTTTTATGCAGTTGTTATTATTTATTTGTCTTTGTTTTTATAAAAATATTTTAAAGTAAATAGATAAACTCAACTCATTGGTTTTGTATTAATTATTGACGCACACAATCACATTCATTCATACATAAATAATATACTATGTGTCTACTTAACCTATAAAATACTTGAACAATCACTAACTTTACAATTTTTTTTTTCTTGAATTTTTCTGACTTTATAACAAAAAATTATTATAACATGATAACAATACACACACATGCAACAAATCTTCTCTATTTCCTAATTACTAAATCATATAAAGTTATATTATATTTAGGGTCACGTTAACGGATATCCTTAGGGCAATTGTTATATTTCACATGAAAGTAGTGACAAAACATTTCTCTTATATTTATACTATACACACAAACTTCCACACACATTATTATTTACACAAATAACATTATAACAAAAAATAATGCACACAATCAATATTAGATACACTCATACACATATAATATAAAAAATAATGTTAAAGATACAAACTATTTTACAAAATTTTTTACAAACTGCTGATGTGGTGAGTGATTATTGGTAAATGAAAAACTAGATATTAATGGTAGGTCTAAATAAAAACCAATAAGAAGTTGGTCACATCAACATTTTATAAAAATTGTAAAATAGTTTGTTGTTGTAAAATTACTCTAATATAAATTTATGACAGAGTGACACTTACAATCTACAAACACTTACTCTTACTCTTAGAGTTGGAAATATTTGTAATAAGGGTGTATAAAATTTAAGTTAGGGTGTGCAAAAATAATATTTTTAAGAAAAAATCTAAGTATTAAACTAACAAAAAAAAAATATTATATATATATATATATATAATTGAAGTCAAAGGGTTCATTAACCCACTGAACAAAGTATAGCGCCGCCCTGAGGAGCAGGCAAGTCATTTAATAATGAGTAATTTTTAGATACTCCCGAAGTACAGGAAATGTCCTCTCACATTCATGGTAGGGTCTACTTATTAAATTTATGGTGGAGTTCACCATGAATGTGAGAGGAAGAAGCATCATTTCACTATATTCAGAGACTACCTAAGAATTTTTCGTAATGAGTAATAAATACAATATTTAGTAAGTGGGAACATTCATTTAGTGTGAAGGTAATTGTTACTGGATCTAAGCGCCATATTCTCTAATTCGACCGTTGTACTTTTTGCAGGACTCTAGATATCCACAAGTTCTCCCACATTTTGGTCATATCATCGATCATATGTAGAGGTCACGATATTCCTCGGCCATGCAACCGTTTGGAACAGGGACCATTGTTGGGCTAGGCTTAGTGGCCCAAAGAGAGTTTCGACCTCATGCTTTCCTGTCACTCAATTAGCCCCTCTCATGACTATCTTGAGCTGGACTTCGGCTTCTCCTTCTCTATTCCATTGCCACGGGCTTTTGGCCCATTGGACCTTTTTGCAAACAATCTGACACTCAACAAATAGTAATAAGAATAATAACAATGTTAAAGTTTTTTTTTAGTAAAAATGTTAATATTAATGTTAATTAGATGTTGAAAAAGAAGACAAAAAAAAAAAAAAAAAAAGGAACAACGAAAAATAAAACAAAAGTCGAAGTTCAAGTAATAGCTCAACAATAATATCAAAATATCTTTGTGATATTTCATGTTTGTGATTCAAATTACACCAATCCCTCCCCTACTATCTACTTTTTTTTTTTATATATAAAAACAAATATATAAAAAATGAACTGCACCCCTAAAAAAAAAAAAATAGACCCATTCATAATTAACATGGGCCATTCCATGGGGTTTGGCTGATCACCCCAAAAGGCCTTTTTTTTTTTTTAAGGGAAATTGCATAATTCATTCTATATATAGTTTATGCATTGTTTCAAATTAAAGCATACATTTTTAGAAAGTTTCAATTAAAATTTCAAAAAAAAATAATTATTTCAATTTATCTCCTCATAGAGCCACTCTAAATTAAAAGTTCCCTTAATTAAAAGTAACGAAAAATCTAGCGAACTGCACCATACATGTGCTATTTTAGTGCAAGAAAACGAAAAATATTATCACATCTTCATCAAATTGTATTTATCTGTTTGAAACTTTTAAGTCTTTTTGTATGCTCTTTATTCCCCCAAAGTGCTATATCTATCTAAATAGTTCTAATCTTACTTTGTTACTCTCATCTTAGTATTCTTAGTTCTTACTAAATTTTGCATCAGTCCATTTTTTTTCTTTTCAATTTTGTTTGTAGAAGGAAATTGTATAATTTTTTTTTTTTTTTTTTTGCAATGTCAATATATTCAAATTCTCTCTTAATTAAATTTTGCTATCTAAATAGCTCTAATGACCACCCTAGAAAAAATTCCCAGAGCCGCTATTGTGCTCGACTAACCATTGCCTCTTACATATTCATTTAATTTTTCCTCTTTTTTTTTTTTTCCTCTTTTTTAAAGACATATCAACTATTGATATATACCCTCTAAATTAGATAAAATTGTTTCTCAAACCATAAACATAAATTTTAATGTTCGGTTACTCATGAGGAAGACAATACCTAATTTCAACTATTTTATGATAAATAAAATGAAAACATTTGATTAGTTTCAGGGAGTATGTGTCCCATAATATACCAAGCATGCCTCAAGAGTGATGCATGTGGAACAATATCAATGGCTTTGTTTTGACTAGGGCTTGGGAGAAAAAAAAAAAGTTGTATTTTTTTAAAATAATAAGTTAATGTCCAAATGTACTCGGAATTTCAACATAACTCAACGCAACTACACTTTTTATTTTGCTAATCATAACCTATTAGTAAAGACTAAAGAGTGAAATGGTGCCTAGGAATCCATCATTCGGATCACATCAAGGTTTCTAAGGAGATTGCATGGGACCACCCCCATTTTCCTCTCACAAAATAATAATAATAATAAATAAATAATACCATTTCACTTTTTTACTTTTTGTTTTTTTACTTTTTTATTTTGTTTTTTGTTTTTTTAATAGTTGAGATTGAAAGTTGTTTTTTTAACTTTCAATCTCGACCATTGAAAGTAATTACATATAATACGATGTTCAAAAAGAAGAAAAGAAGAAAACGAATTTACCACTATATGAATTTCAACCTCTCTTGAATTTTGTTCAAATTCAAAATAGGAATAGTCCCTCAACCTTATTTTGTTTATTTCAAAATCAAACCACCGCAATGAAGCACTTTCATTTACACATTCTGATTTTGGTGGAAAGGGGTATGAGACTTTGGGTTTTAGATTTTGGAAGAGTAACAAAGAGATGGAGAGATGGAGGCCGGCGGCAACCAGGAGATTGTGGGTGGAGGCCGGCGGCCATGGCTTGATTATGGGTGGGTGGATTTGGGTTGGTGGGTTTATGCATGGAGGACGAGATGGAAGTTGGTGGCTTGCGGATCAAAGGCAGTGAGTCCTTGCCTTGCACCAAGGCATTAAAAGAGAGAGATAGAGAGAGAGAGAGAGAGGGGGGGTCTATTTTAAATTCCTAGGGTTTAATTTTTATTTTCGCAAGACCTATTTTAAATTCCTAGGGTTTAATTTTTATTTTCGCAGGACCTATAACTGCGCTTCTCAAATGCAGCCATAGGCCCTATGCACAAAAATGTGGCTAAAAACATTTAGAAACGCAACTATAGAGCTAACCTATAGCTGCGTTTTAAAAATGCGGCTATAGGTCAATAGTTTAAGCTAGGTTTCTTAAAAATGCAACTATAGGTTAGCTGTAGCCGCATTTTTGAAAACGTGGCTAAAAAACAGTGGCTATAGAGCACGTTTTTTAGTAGTGAAACGATTTTAAATCAATTTTCATAACCCTTGGATTGTAAAGCGTGCATCTCATATATCTAATCAAAGGAATTTCTTATATTCATTCGGTGTAAAGAAGAGCGCCAATGTTCATACATATGAATACAATATAATAGTTTGTTCTGCTCTTTTGTGACTGTGTGGTTCATTAACACAAATTTTATTTGTACACAAAGTCTTCAACATGTTTTGGAAGAAACTTTTATCTTGAAAAGCTGTTTTTTTTTTTTTTTTTTTTTGAAAATTCTGTAATATGTTTTTTCGTAAAACATTTTTTTTTTTTTTTTTTTTTTTGAAAATTCTGTAATATGTTTTTTCGTAAAACAAATGAAAGATAAAAGTTTTTCAGGTGGATATCTTTTTCCGTCCAATGTACTTATTTTCCACATAATTAGAGTAATCCTCTCTCCTTTCTTAAACCTTTTTTTATTTTTTCTTTTTTCTTTTTTATACCGTTGAAGATGTGAGAATTTAAACCTTGAACATATATTCTTTAGAAACACCAGAGATGCTAGTTAAGCTAAAAAGCTCACATCTCTTCTTTTTAGTGTAAGCATAATTGGATCCTAGACCATTTATATGGACAACAAAAAGACTTATTTTTTATCTCCATGGCAAAAAAAAATTTGAAAAAAAGGAAACAAAATCAAAGTACAGGTCGTCGTGGGTTAAGCAAAAAAAAAAAAAAAAAAAGGTCTTGGTGGGTTATCAAAAGCATGTTGGCCTGGTTCAGCCCAAACTTCAAATGAATATAGTGGACTAAAGGTTGAGACTTGAGTCATTGGGTTTACATATTAAAATTCTCTCACTTAAAGCCCTACCTATTTTGTCCCTTTCACAATTCATGTTGTGAAATTTTAAAATACTCACAAGTGTATGAACCGTACTGAGATATAGTTTGACAAGAACAAGGTCGAACCCACAGGGACTTGAATGAACGTAGGAAAATTAATTAAACCTTAACCAAATTAATCCTAATCTAGTTTAATAAAAATTGGTTGTTTTGAAATTAAATAAACTAAGCAAATAATAAAATTAAGCAAATAGTTAAACTAAGCAAAAGATATAAAGCAATACAAAGATATAAATAATCAAGGGAAAGGAATTAAAGTTTTCGAATCCGCCTTGCAAGTCATATCAGCATATATTTATGATCATTAATTTTTCTCAACTCACTACATGATAATCTAGAAATCAATCTTGCTATCATGAAAAATATTCTCATTAAAATCCTTATTTTAAAAATCAAAAGCATGTTCTTCTTCGCTTCTTAAGTATAAAACCAAATCATCAATTGTATTCGTAGCCAAACAAATCACAAGATATATCCAATTCTAAAAATCAAATCATAAATTGTATCCATTGACAGACAAATCACAAATGATATCCAATTTTATAATCAAAAATTAATAAACCAAACATTCAATTAATTAAGATAAATCATAAATCATGAGAAAAACATGATTGAACTCATATCCAGAATCACATTTTAGTCAATTGATATGAAGCAAGAACAATTTAAATCATTAAAAAACAACTATTGTGGGAAAAATCAAATCACATAAATATTACTAATAATCCTTAACAAGATTTTATCCTCAACCCTAATTATAAATTTAGCTACTCATGGTAATTGAAAGAAAACACAAAAATAAAAAATTAAATATTAAAATAGACAAATAAAATAAAGAAAGAAATAATTATAGAAGACTCATAAAAGAAAACCACGTTGTTCTCCTGCCTGCGCTTCAGTCCTAACCGCTACTCTTTTTTTTTCTGTTTTGCACTCTTATTTATATCACACAAAGACACGCACTTCAAAGAGAAGCCGCCTGACTCTATGAAAATTCCTAACACAAGTGAGACTAGGATTGTAAGCCACACGCTACGCTTTAAGTTGTGCCCAGCTGAAACCAAAGACTAGCCCAAAAGAGAAGCCCAAGTTAACAAAGAGCAATTAAAACCCCAAGCCCACTGTATATCTCTCTGACCCACAAAAGCACTTCTATTGTTATTTTTTTATTTTCTTTTTCTTGTACTCCACGTAGTCTCTAGGTCCTTATTCTTTTCATGTTGGCTTTGAATCAATAGGCCTGGACCTCCTTTCTTTAATTTTCTTTCTACTTGCTTAGCTCGTGTTGCTTTTCTTTTCTTTACTTCGTGCCCTCCTGGTCCTGCAAGTTGGGTTAGCGATTAACTTAGCTCCACTTTGCATGTAAAACCCATATCACCTATTAAATAGAGATAATATATAATCAATCACAAGATAGCATAAAAGTATGGTAAAAAATGCAAATATGAGAGTATTTTATTATATATATTTCATGCACATCAATTCATATTATATTTTTTAAATCTAATAGGGTATAAACTATCATATGAAGCATAAATAGACAAAATGTACATGACTTAAAATTTTCCCAATAAAAATCTTCAAATAATCCTAAAAAAATTTAATGAACATCTATTTGTGCTCACTAATGTCCCCCTAGTGCCCCCTAGACCAATTGTTTCTTTCTAGAATAAGCCAAAGCAAGGAGCTGTAAAGATAAATTGTGATGCCGCAATGGTGCTGAACCATTCTTTTATTGTCATTGTGGCTAGAGATTGGAGAGGGGTTTTGATATTCTCCTTGTCCAAACGATTGGAAACAACCTCCCTTTCCAAGTAAAGGCTGAGGCAATAAATTTGACAACTCATTTAGCAGTTTAATGTGGTTTTGAGAATATAGTGGTTAAGAGTGATACCAAAACTTGCATTGAAGCTCTTAAAGCCCCTACTAATGCTGTGTCTTGGAGAATCTCAACCATATCCGCCGATGCTCTTTTTTGGGCACCTATGGCCAACAATTTGTTTTTAGGTGGAGTCCGAGAAAATCAAACAAAGCAGCCCATATACTAGCTTCTTGGTACCTTAGGAAAAATTTGTCTGGTTGTTTTGTTCAGGGTTATGCACCTAGCCCTTTTATGGATGTAATTAATTCAGAGCAACCCCATGTTGTATTTGCTGCTTAGACTCTGTTTCTTTGTGTTTTTCAATATAATTTTCTGTTCATAAAAATAAATAACTAAATAAACTACCACAAATCTACATTGTGGAAAAGAAATAGGATTGGTTGGTTGACCTATTTACCTTCTTCTTTTCTTTTTTCTTTTTTGTTTGGGTTGGGGGGGGGGGGGGGTCAGGTTTGAGAAGACAAGAATGATTTGCAAAACAATCTTCAAAGGATTTGAGAAGTTTTCTACTTTCCAAAATGAGATGTTCTATTGACTAGTGAGGCTGCAATGAGTAATTATGTAATGGCAAAATCACATTTAAAGCATCTCAGTTACAAATCAAGTGCTTATAACAATAACATATACATATATTTGATTAAAAATCAATACAAAACACAGCACTTGGTTTGATTGTACAATCCACAGAAAATTTGCTAGAATGTGCATATGATAAGATGATCCAAGATCTTCCACATCGAAGAAAATTCACGAGTGCAGTTTTTTTTTAATGACTCCAAAATGCTTGTAGTGCACATCATATGCGACCTCAAGAGTATATTGGGCCTTATGCTATCCAGCCCATTCCAGCAATCCAATCCTGTTGGGCTGACATATTTATGGAAACAACCAACCGAACCCCTTGCCAATTGCCAGACCCATTAACTTTTTTTTTCTTTTTTTCTTTTTTCTCTTTTTTTTTTCCTTTTTTTTTTTTTTTTTGAGAAAGGCCAGACCCATTAACTTGAAGCTGCAAAAAATCCATCTAAAGCCTATTTGAGATTTATATAGGCACTAATCATCCTTCCTGTATATAGCAAAAACCTGAAATATTTATTATGTAATTATCCTTAAAATGTTTATGGAGTCACTTAACCTGCTAATGAAATCCGCTAATTGAAACAGTTTATTTTGGGAGTTTTGGAAATGAATCCCCCTAAAAGATTTTATAGTTTTTCTTTATCGACATAATAGTATTTCAACTTATGACGTTAGTTCTATGATGATTTCTTTTTATTATCTCATGAAAGTACTAGTTCGAATTCTCTTATTTAACAACTGGTGATTTTACCAATTAAGTTAACTGAAACTCATGAACATTTTCTTAGTTTACATGACGAGGACCAACTTGATAGGGATGAATACATGGTCCTAAGGCATCTCCCACTTGGTAATAGGAACAATGTTTGTGGTCCTATGCATTGAATGAGATGGTCATTTTTGCCTAATAGGTTAATTTCAAATTAGAAGTACATAGCAATCAAACTTACAAAGACATCAAAATTCGAAAATCCTGGTCTGTGGTGTGGAAATCGTTTAACATGTCAATGTCTTGTGTCACGAGTGCTTATTGAGTAGTTTGCATCAAAGGCCCTTCTCAGACGAACGCAAGTCGCAAAGAGCTCGAATCATAAGAAATGGACCAAATAGTTGTGCAATGCTCATATTGATACATCTCACTCAATCAACACTTTACAGTACTAGGTGCACTAAAAGACTCTATAAAGGAGCCTTTTAGTTATAGCTCTATATTGTAAAACCTCCTACATGCCCATTTAACATTGATGTAGGAAGTAAAACTTTGATAATAAAGTTTTGTGATATAGAGTTTTAATTGAAAAAATTATTTAGTATTTTCAGTGTTTTGCAAATTATGAACAATTATCGTAAAGATTCTTCTTTAAACTCCAAACATTAGTTTTAGCCTTTAAGTTGTTTTCAGCTTTAAGAATCCCTTAAAGTTCTTTTTCAGTGAGTTGACAGAGCCCCTCAATTTTTTGCTTAAAGAGCTTTATACCTCAAAAACCACTTTATGATTCTACTAAATGCAGAGCCAAATGTATTTTAAAGTTCCACAATTAAAATATATTTCCTAAAGCAATAGTAATAATAATTGCATTATAGATCTGAATAATCATGATTTGAACAATCCATTCGTATCAGATTCATAGATAATCTACATGTCATCATAATTAGATATGAACAGACAATATTATTATCAAACATGTAACGGTCGGTGACAGCTTATATCAAGTATCAACACTATTATGGCCAATTACAATCGTTACCAGTTAGTACCAATTTTTTCTTTATCTTCTTTGGACTTGAAGTATCACTGGACCCATCCAAATAACGACATGTCCATCAATTCTCGTCTCACCAGAAAACAAGAAAAAGGTTCTTGTCTCACAAATCACAATCTATAATAGTTCTATCGATTTACGACAATTTTCATTATCAAAAATTTCACATTCATTGTTATTAATATCGCATTCAAATCCATTGTTATGTTCTAATTTCAGGTTCAAATCGACCGGTAAACAATTCTCCAAAGTCCAAAGACAAGTGTCCCTTTTTTTCTTTCTTTTTTTATTAAAAACCCTAAAGCGATTATATTTATATGGCACTTCAAGCAAACTTTTTCAAACAATCCCAATTATAAGATGGAGAGTTTAGGAATCACAATTCATGTTAACGGATCTAATTCATATTTTGTCAAGATAAGAATATTCGAAATATAGCATAACACCAATATTCAATTGTAATTCTCATTGGTACTATAATTAATCAGTGGTACAATAATTACTCCAACAATTCGTACGTTCCTTATCCTATCCAGCTGGAAAAAAAAAATTAGAAGAACATAGTCTACTCCCTAATCTAGGCACTAAGCCACATTGCCGTGGGCTATTTTGTTACCATATGTTCTTACCAAAAGTACATTTTGTTAGTTTATGATTGTCCCAAGTTCCAACCACTCTCCACTTTATTAATAGTTAGAAAAAAAAAAAAAAAAAAAAAAAACAATAATATCAGTATCAGATACTTTTCTCCACTTTATTAATAGTTAGAAAAAAAAAAAAAAAAAAAAAAAACAATAATATCAGTATCAGATACTTTCACGTGCTTTGTTATAACTGTCTTATTCAAATAACTATCTTACATAATAAATTATGAATAGTAAAAAAAAATTATGTGATAATAATAAACAATCAATTACAGTATACCATGTAGAACAATTATGGCTAAATATTTGATACTAGCATTATTGTCAGAATAATAATACTGTTTGGGAAGAGAATATGATCAACTTTTTTTTTCTTTTTTTTTTTTTGATAAAAGAAAGAATCTGATCAACTTGAAGTATGATGATTGGGAAAGTGGCCAAAAGGACAAGATTTCCTAGGAGGCAAACAGCCAAGATTTTCAACATAAAAGCATGTGGTGATCTCATAGTCCAAGCGTTTCCTTCCTTCTTCAATCATTTACAATTCTGATCTCTACTTCTTACCAAGTATCATACAACACACAAGTGGTTAGCATTCACATTCACACTTCACACTTCACAAGCCATCACATTCACACGCCAAGCCAAATTGATGGATACGACAGCTAGTTGAAGTATATATTGGGGTCCCATTGCAAAACAATTCTTCTATGGCCACCACACCATTTGGTACAATTTTTGCAACAACTTAATAACATGTATGACTTTGATCGGTAAACCATAATTTTCATATTGATCAACTACTTTTTTTTCTCTGATACTTACAGTTGCACATATTATAGTTACGACACAAAAGTTATGTCAACATACTTTTTCATTGCAGAAAAGAGTACTAAAATCTTCTTTAAAAAAAAAAAATTTGAGACCAAAAAAGAAAGGAGAACTCAATTATTGCTCCTATTCATTTACCAAAAAGTCTAGATTCACGATACACACAATATTTTACAATTGTTGAGGTGTTCAGAAGTTGAGAATGGTTGATAATAAAGTAATATTAGTGATGTGTTAATTTGAAAACTAATAGAAAACTGTCAACTAAACTCTTATGAAATATATTGTGAAAATTGTTGTGCCTATAATATCATCCATTTGTTTATCAAAATTTATGCAAAAACATGTTAAGACTATCTTTGTTTCATTGAAAACTATTTTACAAAAAAACATATTATTTTCTTCTATTTGATTGTAGCTCTAAAATGATCCCAAATTTTTTTATATCGTTTAGCTCATATAAAAAAAATCATTAATATTTTATGTATACATGATGACGATGGTAGTGGTGGTGGTGGGCGGCGAATGTTAGGAACTCATGGATTTCTAAAGAAAATGAATGGGAATTACATTGAAACTAACTTAATTCGAGGTAGTCACCCTCCAAAGAGTAAAGCAATGAAAAATACAATGACTTAATTTGAGATAGTCACCCTCCAAGAGAAAGAACAACGACACCAATTTGGTTATTATTCAAGATATTCACAATGAGGGGTTACATACAATTACGTATATAACTCAAACTCTAATGCTATTGGCCACAAATGGCTTACTTGTTTTGGCTTACTAATTAAGCATGTGCTTGCATGAATTGGCCCATGTGATTAATGTATTACATGTGTTTAAACTCTAACTTAATCCAGTCTCTTCCACTTGTAATGAACTTGGACTAATTGACTAATCTATATATATCTAAACGCTGAAGCACAGAATTTATTGTTGCTACGCTCCGATTGAACAACATTAGCAGCCACGTTATTATCATTTTTTGTTTCCAATTTTTCCTATATATTTTTTAAAACATTTTCTCATTTAACAAGGTGACTTAAAAACTCCATTATTTAAAAATTAAAATATTTTTAACCATTATTTTTATTATTAATTTTTCAAAACTCTCCCTCCATTTTACCTCTTCATCTCCCCACTACTTTCTACCTTAATATAATTCTTTCTCTAATCTTCCTTTATTTTGATTCTTCTTATTCACAGCATATTACTATAAATTTGACATTTTCTTTTTCATTCTATGCATAGTTTTCTCACACAAAAAATGTTACCTCTCTCTCTCTCTTTGTTTTTCATTTTTTGCTTGATTTTTTTTTTATTGCATCCATACTTAGGTTGATGAATTTTTGTGTTAATTAGAATTCTACTTAGGTTGATGCGATTTAGTTTTGTGTTTTAAGTTGTTATGTTTTCTATTCTCTTTTATTATTAAATATTATCCTACTACATTATACATATAGTATATAATAATACAATGTTATTATATTACATAGAATGACTTGGATAATTTGATGTTTAATGTTATATATTTTATTTTTGCTCTTTTTTCTTCTTATCTTATTTTATTCAACATTTAACTTTAGTCACATGCTCCATATTTATGCAACACAAATCAAGAAAATGGCCAGACACACGTGTCTTCCTTTACCATACAATAGGTGAATCAAAATATTTGTGTGATAAAGGATCATATAATTAATAATTTAGTTAGCACTCTAATGTGTCTAGGCCTATAAATTGAGCAATTTATAGACTTAAAAGGCTATTGAGAATGGACTTTTTGAATCAAGACTAAAAACATATATACTACTATCTATCATTTAGATAAAAACCTTTATCATAGATATATTAATTTTTTTTTTAAACAAATTTAAATCACACAAACTTAATAATTTTATATTATGTGTTAGCATCGTCTTTACTTCTTCTTCTTATTCTCAAAAATATTATGTATCATCTTCAAAGGATGCCAACAATATTGATCTCATGGAAAAAGTAACATAAAATATTGAGAAAAAAATGTTTTATATTATAATCTACTAAAAATGCTTTTTAAAAATTTACATATTTCTATTTTTCATATCACTAACGTGTTTTACAGCTACCACATGTGATAACTTAAGTCTTAATATTCTTAAGTTGTTTCGGCAAAAAGAAAAAAAATTGAAAAAAAAAAAAAGGTTGTCACAAAACAGGAGTTCACGTAAAGTGTAGGATCAAGATTTGTAGCTCAAACCCAAAACAATGAATTTGTAGAGAGTGGGTGAAAGAGCTGAGTTATTTGTGAATTTAGCAACTGTTAACTATAATCACCAGGAATGAACCAACGTAAAAACGCACTTAAAAGCTAAACAAAATGATGTCCGAAGAGAAATATTATTGATTGAACAGTGAAAACAATTCTTAGAGTTATAGTAAATCTTTCTTCCTTTCTTATTATCTTTTTTCCCCCTCTTTCATTATTAGAGGCCTCTTCCCTTTATATAGCATCCTTCCCCATCATCTCCATCGTCCACTTGTTCTTCATCTACGTATCCACTTGAGTATATGTCATGTTAAGTACTTTCTTTAGCTTTTCGTGAGTGGTGGTAGCTGAGATTACACTATTCAGGGGTCTTCTCCACATAAATGCGGCCAGGAAAGTTGCTGCAGTGCATTAAACACGGTGGTAGCAACTTTTTCTTTTAGATATTTCTCCGTTCTTATCATCTCCAGGCATGCCCTAAGCTTATCATTCTCATTGAAGTCGTTAGGAAGATCACTCGAACTTTCCAGATACTTGCATGATCGAGACTTCTTGTATCCGAGGAGAATGAACTCTTTGGATCACTGGTGCTCTCTTCGGACTATATTTCTCGTTCATTTCCAGGTATATCTCTTCAACACGGATTCCTTCTCAACCACTTTCTTTTCTTCAGACACACAGTAATCTTCAAGTAGGGCCCTACCCCAATATATAAAGTTGGGCTTTTACCCCCCACATAAAGTTTTTTGTAAAATGAAATATCTATTTTGTAAAGCCGCCAAACTTAATAATTTGCAAATGATGGAAACACTTGCAACAATATTTGAATAGTTATATAGTTCTAGCTAAAACAATCAAACATACTTTTAGTCTTCAAAAAACACGTACCTACCAATGGTTAAACGTTCATCTTGGGTTGTTTTAACATTTCATATAATTTTACCTTTACATATTCATCTATTTTAATTTATATTTTTAAAAAAAAAATTAATTTAGATATTTATAAGTAAACAATGAAATAATGATTCATGAATAATCAAAAAAAAATTATCTATACATATTTATCTTGTACGTTCTACTTTAATTTAGATTTTTATAACTTAATAATGAAATCTATAAATTAAGTAATTAAAACAATCATATTTTTACAACTCAAAAAGTTCCAATTTCTTTTTTCAAAAAAAGACCTTCTACATTTCCTTGGAATATATATATATATATATATTTTTTTTTTAACTTTGATATACCACTAACCTAGAGGTACCACTCTCCCTCTTCACAGTACTTCAAATTCACATTATTGGGTATTCCATAGTCAACCCTGAATTTGTTCATCATNTTTTAACTTTGATATACCACTAACCTAATCACTTCATACATATTAAAAATATTTAACACTCATTATTACTTCTGTTAAGATATTATGGATGTCTTAATTAATTTAGACCAAACTAGAGAAATGTCTTTCATATTTCCTTGAAAATTCAAAAGAAAAATGAAACAAAAAAAAAAAAAACAAACAAACAAACAAACCTTTGATATACTACTAACGTAACTACATCTATAACTATTTAAGTCATTCATGATATCTATTTCTTATTGATAACCATAAAAACTACAACTAATGAGGGAACATATAAAGCAATCAAGAATAAATGATGGAAGAAAAAATGAAATGAAATCAAACGTCAATTAGTAACCGTTATTTGGAAAATAAAAAAGTAGACAAAAGGAGTAAGAAATAAAATAGAAATGACAATATAGAGGACATTGAAAAATTTATAGTGCAATAAGATTAACCCTTACATTCACTTACTTAAATTAATAATCAACAATTAAATATAATAATACAAAATTTAAACTTAAAACTAATTAAACTCTAACTAGAGAAATTATATTCCTATTGTGGGGCCTATGAGCCTGATAGCCTCGGCCCATCATGAAACAGGCCCAAGGCCCAGGCCGAGGTGCATAGGCCATTTTTTGTTGTTAGGCTGAATTGGGGAAGGCCTTTTTTCCAATCCACGCCGAGGACCACCTTATCCTCGGCCTGACAAAGGTGATTTTGGGGAGAGACTAACCCCAAAGTAAGCTGTCACTCTCACATTTAATGCAGTCGACTAACCCCCCTGGCCGCATTGATGGAGAGGTAACCCCTTGGCAGGATAACGTTGATCAGAGTGAACCACTTGAGTACCGATAAGCCTCTGATGGGACGGACGGCCAGAAGAAAGGCAAATAGATAATCAACAGATGGAAGGAGGGGATAGGAAGATGAAAACTATAAAAGAAAAGTTAGTAAAGTAAACGGGGGGGGGGGAAGAGGGAGAACAATAAGGCCTCCTCGGCCACAGGCCGAGGAGCATCTCCCCCCTTGAAAGAAAAACTCTTAGCATTTTTCTTCGTTACAAGAAAGTTCATGCTTGGTGATCGACGGCCAGCACTAAACCTTTCACCCCACTCTCTACAAATGTATTGTTTGGGCTTATTGGGCTGAAAGACCCGTCACCCAGGGTCAATCCAAATTGAGTCCCTACAATTGGCGCCGTCTGTAGGGAAGGATTAGGGTGCTGGCCGGCGCACCGGGCAAAGTGTTCTAAGTTCCAAGTGTTCATTTTACAGTAGGTTAAAAAAAAAAAAAAAAAAAAAAAAAAAAAAAAAGAGCGAAAGATCCCGATATTATTATTTCATGAAAAGAAAGGTTACAGATTACAATCAAAGGCTCAGGTAGGCCTGTTTTACAAGTAAATTTACGAGCTAATAGCCACCTGCTATTCCTACAATCAGAGGCCCAGGTGGAGCCGCCCTAAGGAGAGGCCAGCCGGAGGGAAGTGTCAACTCGTGCTTTTATTTGGCACCAAGAGAATGGGAGAGCTTGACACGCGGTGGAGGAGGTGAAGGACAATCATGCTCTCAGGCCCCCAACCACTCCCTCCTCGGCTAGGCGGAGCTGGAACAAAGAGAGGAACAGATGCAGGGGCTCCGGGATGCCCTCCCCCATGATGTTCCCTCGATTCTCTCCGTCCCCTCAAGTGTTGGCCGTTGGAGACGGCAACACTCGAGCACCGCCCATGAGGTGAATTCGCACGTCTTCCTCGTCGGGGGTGTGCTCCGGGGAAAGACATTAGGTTCTCTAACAACATCCCTCTGGGATACCTCGAAGGGCACCATCAGGGTTACGCCTAGACTCTGCCGCACCGAAAGCCCAGTGGGGCTGCGGCCATACCGGTTTTTGTCAAGTCCCGGAACAATTCCGGCGGGGTTGTTAAAAGGGCATGGGAGGTTGGAGGAAAGTGTTTTGTTCTGTTTGCGTTGAGAGATTCGTGGGTTGTGGAGAAACCATCTCCTCAATTTATAGAGGGGATGAGGGTTTGGTGAGAATTAATTCACGCAGAGTTCGAAAAGAGTATTGTCAGCTGGGTCAGTAATGAAGTCGCCAATTTCAAGGAGACTACGGACGGTTGGACTCGTGTCAATTTACGAGGACATTAATGAAGGCGCGTTTCGCGCACTGGAGCGTCAAGCGCGGAATACGAGCAGACAAAGGGCGTTTCATAAATGAAAAGATGGGGCCACGAGTTGGAGGCGAGGTCAATGCCATGTGTAAAGATCATAATCTGACGCAAAGAGGAATCATCTCCAATAAAGCAATCCGAGGACAAACCTATACTTGCAGGAAAAATTGAAGTGGTAGACAGAGCCAAGGTATTGCATGGTCCGCGGACCCAAACCTATGGTAAAACTACACACACCATTATATCTCATTCTTACAAAAATTGAAGTGGTAGACAGAGCCAAGGTATTGCATGGTCCGCGGACCCAAACCTATGGTAAAACTACACACACCATTATATCTCATTCTTACAAAAATTGAAGTGGTAGACAGAGCCAAGGTATTGCATGGTCCTCGGACCCAAACCTATGGTAAAACTACACACACCATTATATCTCATTCTTACAAAAATTGAAGTGGTAGACAGAGCCAAGGTATTGCATGGTCCTCGGACCCAAACCTATGGTAAAACTACACACACCATTATATCTCATTCTTACAAAAATTGAAGTGGTAGACAGAGCCAAGGTATTGCATGGTCCTCGGACCCAAACCTATGGTAAACTACACACACCATTATATCTCATTCTTACAAAAATTGAAGTGGTAGACAGAGCCAAGGTATTGCATGGTCCTCGGACCCAAACCTATGGTAAAACTACACACACCATTATATCTCATTCTTACAAAAATTGAAGTGGTAGACAAAGCCAAGGTATTGCATGGTCCTCGGACCCAAACCCGTAGAGAAAATAACTATCTAGAGAAAAACCAAAGCGTTATTTAGAATCAAGCTATACCCCGATCTTTAGATTTATATTCGAAGGGTAATAGACGGTTTCACAAGGCCAACTCCGGAATAGAGTATGAATGTTGAGCAGAATACAATAGTAAAGCAAATAACAGAAAATATCATCAGATGGAAGCAAAGTATTATATATTCAGTTCAAACGGAAAGTATACAATTCCTTACAATGCCGCTGAGGTAAGAAACAAAATAATATCAAAGGGAAATAAACAAAGCTATCCTATGCCGCATACTAGTCTCCTCAACCCAGTAGGCAAATCAAGTCAATAAGTAAATCAAAAGCTTGGGCCAAAGCTTAAGGGCCAGATCTCGGAAGGTCCGTCGGAGGACTTGCCACGTCTTGTGGCACCTCGTGACCCTCGGTTACAACATCCCCCAACGCTATCTGGGGTTCAACTTCCTCGGATGGTTGATCAGTTAACGACGTATCCTCGGCGGTCATATCTTGACCTTCAACCGATGGTAAGGAGGATCCACCCTTAGGAGCAACAGGTGCAACCTCGCGAATGGCGATAGGGTAATATACCCTGTCCTCCCTCCTAAGCTCAGATGAGGCGTCAACCCCGGCCTGGTTGAGAGCTTCATGCCAGGTCTGAGAGCAATAATGCCTGCACACTGCAGGAACTTGAGCCCGAAGGGCGGCTTCAGTCTCAGCCACCCCTTTTGCGAAAGCATCCTCCTCTGCTTTTTCCATAGAACGCTCAGCGTCTGTTCTCGCAAATACAGCCTCGTCTTTGGCTCTCACAGCCTCGTCCCTGGCATATTCGGCAACACTTTTTCATGGATCGCCTTGGTCAAATTTGCCTTCATATAGGTAATGTCCTCTTGGCCTTTCGTAATTGACCCTCAACATCTTGCAAGCGGGTAGTTTGATCCTCAGCCTGTTTCCTGACCACAGCTAGGTCAGAAACAGCAGTATCCCTGGCCTTCGCCATTTCGGCTAGATCCTCGGTCGCCTTTTTCAGGTCGGCCTCAGATCTCTTAAGAGTATTGGCCGCCTCCAGGAACTTGCCGCGCTCTTGCGCTAAGGCATTGCTATGATCATCAACCTCTTCGCCCAACCTGAAAAGGGCCTGGATAGCCTGCCAGTAAAAACAAGCAACTCTGTAAAGAGAAAGAAAAATACTAAGCGACAAAATTTTAGTAATGTGAATAGGTGCCGAGGGACCTACCATGCCTAGATATTTCTTAAGGTCGAGGACAACCTCTACCCCACTCATTTTCTCTAACTCGGCCATATCAGCAGGAAGAAGAAGAGATTTCTCTAGGGCCTCGGCCACGAGAGCCCCTCGTCTCCTTGAAACTCTCATATCGACGCGTTATCCATTAGGGGCTGATCATGGAGCATGGCAGCAGGCAGCCATGCTTGGGCCTGGGGCTGCTGGGAGATCTTCTTGCTCTTCCTTTGATCACCGAGCTTCAATCGCTTTGAGGGCCTGCGAGTCCTACCCTCCTCAGGCGAAGAATGAGATTTGCTCCCGTCCATTGGCTCCTTACCCTTAGAAAGTCTTTTCCCTTTCGGGTCAGGAGACTTAGTAGAAGAGGCTGTTACTGTAGGAACGGAGGACGACCTGGTTTGCATGGTTGGAATCTGAGGCAAGAGTAGTTTGGGGGCCACTCGACCAACTTCTTAAACTTACCCATTCCCCAAAGACAACTAAAAGTTCTAAACGAGAAAAAGAAGAGTGAAATCGAGAAAATTTGGGATCACTAGGAAAGGAAGACTTACAGAAATATGACGGTACTCTTCAAATGGTGTGCAAGTCGAGCCAGATTCAAATTATACGCATCAATGATTGTAAGCGCGAAAATGATGAAACCCTTAAGTCCAAACAGGTATTTATACTCCCCCTTAAGTTCCCCAAATGTAACTGCTTGCTCATAAAAGCAAAAGATCATGCCGTTGAAAGTGGGAAACGTGGTGCCGTCAAAATTTAATGTGGGCGCCCATTAAGTCTTGAAACGCTAAAAACGCGCATTGGGCAGTCAGAAGGCCGCCAGCATCGGTGCAAACCGAAGTGGGACAATTCGTCCATGGACCCGCAAGTATCAAAACCCTCTTCCCCGTCCCAGGGAACGTGCAGCAGGGTTTTGAGGGGCTATTGTGGGGCCTATGAGCCTGATAGCCTCGGCCCATCATGAAACAGGCCCAAGACCCAGGCCGAGGTGCATAGGCCTTTTTTGTTGTTAGGCTGAATTGGGGAAGGCCTTTTTTCCAATCCACGCCGAGGACCACCTTATCCTCGGCCTGACAAAGGTGATTTTGGGGAGAGACTAACCCCAAAGTAAGCTGTCACTCTCACATTTAATGCAGTCGACTAACCCCCCTAGCCGCATTGATGGAGAGGTAACCCCTTGGCAGGATAACGTTGATCAGAGTGAACCACTTGAGTACCGATAAGACCTCTGATGGGACGGACGGCCAGAAGAAAGGCAAATAGATAATCAACAGATGGAAGGAGGGGATAGGAAGATGAAAACTATAAAAGAAAAGTTAGTAAAGTAAAGGGGGGGGAAAAAGAGGGAGAACAATAAGGCCTCCTCGGCCACAGGCCGAGGAGCATCTCCCCCCCTTGAAAGAAAAACTCTTAGCATTTTTCTTCGTTACAAGAAAGTTCATGCTTGGTGATCGACGGCCAGCACCTAAACCTTTCACCCCACTCTCTACAAATGTATTGTTTGGGCTTATTGGGCTGAAAGACCCGTCACCCAGGGTCAATCCAAATTGAGTCCCTACACCTATCATAACTAAAAATGAGATGTTCTTCAGTAATTTAGAAATTATATTAAAAATAAAATTGGAAAACTTTATAATCTCATTTCTTTACATTTCATTTAACCTTATATATATATATATATAATCATAATCTTCATACACCATGGCTTAAAAAAATCTAATGAACCGTTCTACCTCTTATTTAATGTCTATGTTATGCAAATCATCAACCAATAAATATATAATAATGGTAAGAAACATTACAAACAAGATTAAAAAAATATGATAAAACTTTTTTTTATTAATTCTTTACAAAGTCTAGGGACTAAAGTAGTATTTTACTTAAAAAAAATTATCACGCGCAATGCGCGGATCTGCGACTAATTACTATTATATTATAAAAATTATATGCATATACCTATAGCACATATTTGGGTTCCTAATGGAGGAGGTGATAGTGGTAGCAACACTAAAGATGGTGGGATGATAGTAGCAATGTTGGTAGGGTTTGTAACGATGTAATCCAACAGTTAAATTTTTGAAATTCACATCTAATAAAAAGATATAAAAGAAATTTGAAAAGTTTCTCTCCAATTAAGAGCTAATCTCCAAACTAGTTTGGAGATAAACATTTTCCTTGTTGATAAGGGTGATAGGGTGACATAAGTAGTGGAGGTGGCAACAATGGTGGCCGAAATAGTAAGGGTGGTGGTAGCATTGGTACTTAATTGATAGCACAACGGAATTGAGGGGTAACGACACAACAGGATAACGGATTCCGCTCTCAAAGTGAATGGTGGTGGCAATTTGTTGTTCAATTTTCCTAAAATGAATACTATGGTACCTTTAGTTCATTTTTTTTTTTTCACCAACTCAATATAATTATTAATTTGAGGGAATTGTTAGGGTCATAGTTGAGTGTAAAAGACTAACAAATTTCAACTGACCTTCAATCACTGTTCAAATGATCAAAGTTCACAACCTTTTGATTGCTGCTCGATTGATCAAAATTCATGGCAAAAAGTCTATTGTGCTTTGGATTACGTGCCCTAAGTTGCCATCAGTATGAAAGGGGCATTAGAGCACGACTTTCAACAAGGTTGAGAAGCTACTGCAATTTCACTTAGAGAGATCAATTCAAGCCAAACATTGTTCATCCCGTAAGACCGAAAATCAAGAGAGTGATTCAACACAGTGATCGAAGACATTGAGTACAAGTTGTTGTTGCTATGAAGAAATCTCCAAGAGGTTCTTAGGGATAGTTGGAGGTTCGTGATCATAGGTGCATCATTCATGGAAGCAATTCATATGGTTGAAGATTCCAAATATTCTATAGTGAAAGGTTTTTTTTTTGTAAGTTGGTCTATAGGTTGTAGAGTGTAGGAAAAGGTTTTTCCTGTGAATGTAATAACTTCACTTATCATAGTGAATGCTTCATTGGATAAGGTGTACTAGTGATTTTTCCCTTGAATAGTTTTCCTTAAATTTTCCACTTCAATTGTCATAATATCGTCGTCTCCTTGTAAATGATCTCGTGCTATTGGTGACACATTATTGATTTTACCATCATATACTTAATTGGCTTACTTGTGAAGTGGATATTGGCATAATTGAACAAATTAAATAACTTGCTAATATACTTGTAACTGAACAACAGGGGTCTAAAACTTAACAAGAATAATTTGGCTACCTAACAAAGTCAAGAAGAACTGAAAGGAGGGAAAAAAAAAGAGAGAGAAAATTAGATATTGATGAATTAAAAGGAAAGACAAATATACAAATAAAAAACCTGTGTAAGAGTGTAATATAAAAATCTGTGTTACAGTGAACCCTAACATGATTATATATAAGTGACTAAATCCGAGATTATTAGTACAAGCAAAAATGGGCTTGAACCTACAACATTGGGCTAATATGTCTAATATATCTTTAACAATCTTGTTATTAAAACAATAGCTATGTGTCATATTTCATATTTTATACTTGAAATTGATTATATTTTAAATTTTATAGATTTTAGTGATAATTGATTAAACGGGGAATAATTGCATACACAATAAGACCAAAAAAACATTTGCGTCGTACCATCACTTGATCAAATGAGATGAAACAACCATGCAACGAGGCAAAGAGCCTAAGCAAAGAAAGGCCTAACCATTCCAATCCTATGACTGAGCATCGAGTATCAAACACCAAATCTAGAAATACTATTACATCCCATTATGGAAATGAAAATCTACAATTACATGTTGAATCATGAAAATAATGAAGGTAGTTATGTCCCTCATTATGACCTATTATAATCAAAATTGACAGTGTCTAAAATTCGGGAAATGTCCAAGACTATCTAAGAAGAAGTTCCAATCAAGAACATGTATGAGATTCCTTCCACATTCACCATATGTGAGAGACCTTGACCTTGCAGAAAATTTATTTTGACTAAGCTCACTTGAATATGTGAGGTTATGTGAATCTCAAAATAGAGATTTGACTGATGATATTTACCACTTATTTTAATTAATTAAAAAAACCATATTGCAAAAAAAAAAAAGAAATAAAAACATTATTTCATTGATTGAATAAATTGAATTTACCACTCATGAATACAAAAATAAAAATTACATAGCCTTGATTTTATGTATAATCTAAGAAAAATACATGAATTTGTTTCCTAAACACATTCTAAGAAGATCAAAATTATATTTAATAAAGCTAGCCTAGAAAAAATGATCTAAGATCAGAGTCTAAGTTATGAGTGGGAAAGTGTTAGGACCAATGCAATTAGTCTTCTAGAGCATAGTTGTCACCATCATGTCATAAGAAAGGGAAAAACAACATGTCATTCACAAAAACTAGCGGCATATCAACATTTGAGTTTTAAATTAAAAACTAGCATGTTTTGATCCAAATTTATATCATCAAATGCAAACATGTTTTTGACTGATTTGAGTATCAAAGATCAAACAATAAAAAGTTCAAGTAAAACTTTACCAATATGCACAAAGCTCAATGGTCGATTTAAGGTTAGATCAATGATCCTAACACTAAAGTTTTGTGTTCATGATGAATTGGGCAGAGTTCCGATATATTTATGGGGCTTTGAGGGAAATTTAAAGCAATTGAGGGTTTGGTCGTGTGCTGAATAAAAGGATTACTAGCCCACCTTATGACATTTCTCAAAAGCTTTCTCTAGAGAAGGGAAAGACCTTGTATAATGAGTTTGAGTGAGACTTAAACCCTCCAAGGCTTGAACTTTTGGAATATCAAATCAAAAAGTGATAAAGATGTGTAAAGTTGTGATTTCCAACTATATTGTGTTAGTTTAAATTCCGTGTCAAATTTGATTATAATTTCTTCAATCATTTTCCCTGTATGTATGTGGGATTAATTGTAAGGGATGAGTGTGAGAAATCGATGAAGAATCAAGCTTCAAAAGTTGAATAAGTGGATTTCGTGACTATCTCACAAGATGCAACCTGCGAAAAGAGTCACATGTAGAGCACATAACTAGAAGATGAAGAATCGTGTCAGGCTGGATTTTTCACGACTGTCTCACAGGTAAAGTCAACCCGCAAAGGACCCAAGAAACTTTCTATTTGGTAAAAAGTTGTGTTTTGCTTTACCAAGTCTTTACCCACACTATATATACCCTCATTACCCACAAATTGTAAGGAGTACTTTTCAGAGAAAATAACCTAGAAAATACACTTGAGAGTTAGAGATTGTTATACCCACAATCATCTACACTTTTCCTTGTGGTTTTCCTCAACTCCTACCTCTCCATCTCTATATCTTTGAGAGGTTGCTAGCTCAAACACTTACCACACACATTCTGAATGTAAAGTGAGATTTTGGTGTTGCTGGGAAGCATTGGAAGGAGTCATTCATTGGCAGATGCAATCGGACTGAATTGTGGGATCTGAAAAGCTAGAAAAGACGAAACTTTGAGAAGTCCATTAGTAACAGGAGATTAGAGGGCTCAAGTATATAGGGTAAACTAGGCTTGAAGGGTCTTTTGTTATTCATTTACTCCAACTTTATTCTCTAGTAGATCAATTTCGACTTAAAGGGTCGCAGAGAGGTTTTTCGCTGAGTTCTTTGGTTTCCTCTTCGATAACATGTCTCGATGTTATCTTGTATTTACATCTCTCTTCCCTACTCTTTAAGTTTTCATTTTTTGTTGATAATGGATGAATATGGCTTAGGATAGTGTTAACGATTCTTTGCGTTTATTTACTTTTATTCTGCACTTAGTATAAGTTAGAATAAAAGCTATCTAGCCGTAATTTTTAATTAGGGTCTGAACAAGCTCTTGTCTTTTAACACAAATCCAAGCTTTCAAGGTGGTTTGAAAATAGCAAATATTTCAAAACAACTTCGGATGGACACATACCAATCAAGACCTACTCTGAGGTTTGAGTCCCAATCGGCACTTATAGCCAAAACCCAAGTGTCGAATGGCACTTAAACCCGAAGTCCCAATTTGAAATGTTTTGTATTCCTTGCAATTTTGACAATGGTTCAATTAAAAAATGCTTACCTCAGAGTCTCGCTGAAATCAAACTATCAAAAAACACTAGTGTAATCAACCTAAGCTTCTCCAACACTTAAGTTAGCAACTCGCAAATTACCCTCCCCCAACACCCCCCCACCCCAAAAAAAAAAAAATGATGTTTGGACGAACAATACCAAGTGGTCCATGTCATAAAAAAATTAATTAGTGGACTCATAATAAGGATTAATTTACTTCGTATATATATTGATGGGACAAATTGATATACATATATTATGTATGCTAAAAATAAATTATTCAGAAAATATCTACATAAAAGACAATTAAGCAATTCAATTAAGACTAGGCAGCCAGAATGGCTAGATAATTTTATTTTCCTCTTCACCAAAAAAAAATTTTTAAGCAATTCAATTAGATTTTACTGTTTCTAAAATACTGATATGTTAGAATTGGACTGTGGTGATAAGGTGATGATGTTAGGATTCACATAAGGTGCAATACCTTATCAAAGATTGAGATTAAAAGTTGAAAAAGAAACTTTCAATCTCAACCATTAACTAAAATATATTAAAAAAAGGTAAAAAAGTTAAAGTAAAAAAAAGTTAAAAAAGTTAAAAAAAAATTGTGAAGAAAATTAAGGTATCGCACCAGCACCTGATGCTGATCCATTATGTTATGAGAAAGGGTCAAGTCATTCATTGAATAGTGTGATGATAATAATATAATATAGATGTGGAACCCCTCTTTTGTCAAATATATGTGGCGGCCCCGTAATCCCCAGCTGACAAATCAGTATGCAATCATTTATATGTTTATCTTTAGCAAACATTGCATGTTACATGTCTTCATTTGCATCAACAACAAATTTGTGGGGTGCAGTTGACTTGACTTGAGGATTCACTGTTGGCCTATGGCAACTCAATGGCCGACTCAATTAAAAGGCTAAATTTGAAAATTAAATTTATTCAAACAAAAATATTAATCAAGGTTAATAACAAAATAATGTAATTTTTTATTTGTCATACAAAATATAAATATAAACTGTTATTTATTTTTTTTCAATCAAATAGATTTACTTTATGCTTAATTTTTTTATAATCTTGTTCGTCTCCAAATATATGTTTCACATAATCAAAATAAATAAACAAAAAAAAAAAAAAGTAAATAATCGATGGATGAAATTTGTTAAGAACTATATAACTCAACTGACACCTCCTTATGTTTCTAATAAAAACGTTTAGGGTTTAAATCTTTGAGGAAATCACAATTTGAACCCTAGTCTCATATGCATTGTTCTCCACAAGGAAACAAGGAAAAGAATAAAGTTTCTCTCCAAACTAGTTTAGAGAAAAACCCTTCAAACTCCTCGTATATCTTTATATTGAGAGTAAATTCTAAAAATCTAACCGTTGGATTGTATGTTCTTATTATAACCTTCATGTTTGCAAAATTTCAAGAAAATTAAAGATTAATTGCTATATCATCAAACAAATATTAAAATTTTAAGTTTTCGTGATCTAAAATTGTGTATAAAAAATAAGTTTATTGATCGAATCTATATCTATATATATATATATATATCTAAAAGCTGAAGTGTAGCATTTATTGTTACTACACTCCTGTCAAGCCACATCATTTACCTATTTCCCATTTCTCTCCACTACTTCCAATCATAACTTCTCTTTTACATTTTCATCCCTTCACTACTCTCAACCTTAATATCATTCTTCATCTATCTCTTCTTCTTACTTTATTTTGACTCTTCTTATTCTCATTCTATTACTATAAATATGACATTCTTTCTCTCATTCTATACATATTTTCACACACGAAAAAGGTTATTACTCTCTCTCTCTCTCTCTCTCTCATGTTTTATTTTTGTGTGAATATTTTATTTGTTGTATCTCTACTCTAGATTGATGTATTTATGTGTTCTTTAGAATTTTACTTTGGGTTGCAATTTGGTTTTGTGTTTTTAAGTTTTTTTTTTTTCCTTTTCTATGATTGTTAAATGTTATTCTATTGCATATAATTATAGTTTACAAGAATATAATATTATTCTATTATATATCATGGCTTGGATAATTTGGTATTTGACTTATGACTATATTTTTTTTATGTTTCTTTTTCTCATTTTATTTTCTATTTCTCTCCCGAAAAAGGTGATTACAGAGAGAGAGAGAGAGAGAGAGAGAGAGAGAGAGAGACTCTCTCTCTCTCTCTCTCTCTCTCTCTCTCTCTATATATATATATATATATATACACACACATACTATTTATTATTTTTTGTAACGTTACTTTAGGTTGATGAATCTTATATAAGATTTGGTAGTGTGTTTGATTTTTTAAGTTTTCCATCACAAGTCTACTCTCTCGCTCTTTTAGCTTTTGTTTAACTTTTTTTTTTTTTGGGACATAATACTTAGTTATTTTGGAAGTGAGATTTTGAATTTATATCAAATACAATGTTGGCTATGTATTTGAATGTGTCTATCAACTATTAAAATTAAACTGCCCAAGATGAATATGTATAGACAATATTTTTATTTTTATTTTTCATCGGTTTATTATTTAATTATAACATCAAAATTTTTTTAAAAAATGAATATGTAAAGTTAAAACTGTCTAAGATGAATTTGTGAAGCCAATATATTTATATATTTAATATTGTCAAAAAATTAAAAGTAAAAAATAAATAATAAAAATAATAATAATGTGGCCAATGATGTGACAGATGAAAAAGCTTAACACGAGCATAGTAACAAAAATGTGATATGAAGATCTAGTTAAAGGCAATTAAATCTTAATAAATAAAAGTGTATGTAGTCACCAAAAAAAAAAAAAAGATCATGTGTTCTTTATGTTTGTTAGAATAATGTGGCCCAACATGATATTTTATGATGTCTCTATTATCAATAATCAATTATTCAAAATTTCTTGTGAAATTTTGCAATATTTTTATGATGTAAAATATTGGAATATTGAAATATGTCTACTTGATATTGTAGACTAAGATTATGAATCATTTCATTATAGTCTTTGACTTGACCATATCCATCATGATGTAACCTATTTTTATAGGTACATTGTTGGACCACGATGAAAAGAAGGTGCAAGTTAAAATTGCACAGACTATGAAAGACAATAAGGGCTAGTCTTTCGATGGTTAGTGCATAATAATCTCGGAAATCCTTCCATAAAGAGATTCATGCAAGTTGAGTGTTGACTTTAATAAATCTATCGTGTCATTGCCAGTAACTTAGCCTCCTATAAGAGGTGTTGTCATTATAGTGATTCTGGTTTTGAAAACGATAGATGAATCCATGTGTTACTATGGAGTTACAAAAGTAATGACATGTTAATGAACTTATTCATTAATGAATCTAATTAATGAAGTTGTTTATTAATAAATGTAACATATCTGTTACATGAATTGTTATTACGATAGAAATGATTTTATGGCTGGTCATGTCCTTTCTAAATATTATAAATATTGTCAAGGCCATGCTTGCAAGGGGTGTGAAAGAGAAAATAAACTCTTTGTTAATCCTGACTAGCTAAGGAGAGCATCCTGATTGCTTGTGAGATCCTTGAATAACATAATCTAGTAGGTAAATTTCTCACATCTTATTGTTGATTTTTATTACGTATACACATGATATAATTGTTAATTGATAGATGATTTATATTTGTTTCTCTTGAATTATTACTTTTTAAGTATAATCCCAACAATGTTGTTATACAGATTATTTTCTCTCATTTTGATAGGTGAAGTGTTCAATTTTAGACATAAAGTCTACTTTTTTTTCCAACATATCATTTTAAATATTAAATTTATAATATGGTATAGTCTCTTAGGAATGTTTATGAAATATGCAGTTCCAATCTCATGTATCTATATTAGTAAACAAAACTCAATCAATAGTTTGAAGTTACTCCTACAATAAGAAAAATTATAAATATAATATCTCCTTTTAAGAGAATGAAAATTTTGAATAATATATTTGAAACTCAAATAGTTTAGTTGTACATGAAAAAAAAAATTAGGAAAATATAACGCACAATAACATAATTTATCAAAATATGGACTACTTAAAAAAATGAATAATATCAATCAAATAAATCCAAATAATAAAATGATGATATATTTTTTGAGATAGATAAATGAAAAATAATTTTAGAAATTGTTTAAATTTTTGGTAGAACAAATTATTTTCCACAAAATTTAGAAAACAAATTATATATTATACCGTAACTAAAATATAATTATATATTTCCACACATCGCGTAAGTCTGCAACTAGTAGTAAATAACATCCGATTTAAACTAAATTTAATTTACATATTTTCGAAAGTATAGAGTTTAATTTGAAACTTCTAAGAGTATATGGTTTAATTTGACTAATTAAATCTCTTATGTTGGGAGGAGAGTAAACTACCACATCTAGGGCCACTAGAGTTGTTGGACCAGTATACTCTAGGACAAAATCAATGGAGAGTTTGTTGTGAACAAAAAGTCCATCCAATGGTAAACCAATTAAGGTGAAAACGTCTTTGATGGATGGGCTTATAAAGCCCTTAGAAAAATGAAGGTATTGATTTCAGGAGACCACAATAAGGATAAAGCTGCTAAAATCAACCAATTAGAGAATTGCGTTCTAAAATATATATATATATATATAGATTGATATATAAAAAAGTTACTTTATTTTCTTCTCAAAAAAAAAAAAGTTTCTTTATTTATTTTAGCACACTATTTTACAATATGCCCTTCATCATATATATTTTTTTTACTACTTTATTTAAATATTCTTTTTAATTCTTTTTTGTTGTTCCCAATGTTATTGATGAGATGGAAGAGAGAGAAAGTTTAAATAATTCCCAACAATCATGAAGAAAGAGAAATTTTGAATAAAAAATAACCAAATACTTAATTATTTATACCACATCTCCCCCTACGCTACTATTGTTGAATGTTATTGTAGTTTATGTCAAATTTATTTGGCATTTGACATATTTGATGGGTGACTTTTTGTGTTTGGTACGCTAAATGTTAAAAATTTAGCACTTAGCACATCTTATGCTAGTGCTCATAGAAACACATACTTCGATATTAAAATGATCTCGCAAATCCCGAATCCCAAATTTGACCCATTTATATTTGATGTGTGTATGCATACGAGTCACCCAACATATTCGTTGTGTATAAGAGATCTAGGCTAAGACTCAATCAAGATGATAGATTCCCAATCATCCCAGGTTATAAACTTACAATGATATGTTGATGCACTGTTTGTAAAGTAAGGCTTCATTTGGTTGGAGTGATTATAGAGCGGATGGAACATAAAGAAGAGAAAAGTAGGGAGAAAACGGTGTTTGTGGTTGTTTGGTTAGGGGTAGAAAAGGGGAAAGATTTTTGTGAGGTCACAAGTTTTCTCTCCTACCCTGGCAAAACATAATCTCTCCAAATTTGAAAGAAAATGAAAGGAAAAAGTGGGCAAAAATATGTGGACAAAATTGTCATATTCCCTTTTTACTTTTTTGGGTACTACGTGTAACTGTGCCGCCTGCCAATTTTTTTATATTCTTTTTTCTTATTTCTTCTTTTGTGATTAAAATTGCAGTACTGGACGTTGTTTTGTTGTTTTTTTCTTTTTTCTTTTTTCTTTTTTCTTTTTTTAATAGTGGGATAAACATACAGGCATACACTATTTATTTTTGGAAAAATTATTGTGTATTCTCAGAGTACCATAAATATGTATTTCCTCCTCTCACATAAATAGTAAGTCTCATTAATTAAATTTAAAGAGGGACTCACCATTCATGTGAGAGGGCGGACTACGTATTTATGGTACTCCGAGAGTACCCAATAATTTTCCTTTTTTTTGGACGTTATTTATTTATTTCTTATTTTATACTTGGCATGAATTTTATTTTTTAAATAAACTTGGTGATTGCCTTTTTGGGTTGGTTGTTTGCCTTTTTTTTTTTTTTTTTTAAATCGGGCATCATTTTTAATAAGGACATATGAGTATTTTTATACAAACTCTATTTTCTATTCTTTTTTTTTTTTTTTTTAAATCGGGCATCATTTTTAATAAGGACATATGAGTATTTTTATACAAACTCTATTTTCTATTCTCTCATTTCTCTTTCCAACTAAACAAAAAAGTTTTCCACCCTTTCAACCAAATACAAACAAGACAAATTAAAATTCTCTTCTATCCTCTCACTTTTCCATCAATCATTTCCTCATTATCTATCTTCTCACTTTTTCATCATTCCAACCGAACGGACCAAAAACTTAGGATTAACTCTTTCCGAAAAGCTTGTAGAAAAAGCAAGGCCTAGGACACTGGCTCCAGAAGAAGTAACTCTTGAAATTTGAAAAGAAGAGGATTGTCCCACATCTACTTTACGATTAGCTACTGTAAAGGGAGAAAAGGTTTTTTTGGTCTCAATAATCTAGTTTGCACTTTAAAAGCAAGGTTAGAGCAATTAAAATAGAAGTGCTAGATGGAATTTTCTTCTCCATCTCTTGATAGGACTTCTTGGTTCAAGCCATAAAAAGTGGTGCTTGAATTGGGACGCAAAGTTTATTTTAAAAGTGGTGCTTGAACAAGCAGGTAGTAAAAGGAATTCCAACCAAAAGGTTATTTTAAAATCATTAAAAGCTGTGATAACTGTCAAATCAATCATAGAACATAAAATTTGGTGTCATAAACAATGATTTTCCTAGGATTACACCAATAACTACGAGGAACGTGTATTGGGGTTAAATAAAATTTTCCTGAGTTGTTAAATATATGATTAATGGCAAAACAGGAGGATTACATGTGTGAAAAGCATTAGAATATGGAGAAATATGTGGGATGCAGATGTGACACTTCTTGGGGCAATTATTAGAATGAATGAATGTGCCATCATAGCAATTTGAAGAAGTTAAAAAAACCTTTCTCCAAAATAAAATAAAATAAAATAAAAAAACAGCTCCAACATCGTAACAATTGTCAGTCAAGTCCAAGGAGAGAGAGAGACATGTGAAGATAACAACCATCAGTAACAGTTGAGCCTCAAATATAAATAGAGCGCTTGTTTCCAAGGAACAACGCCACCCTTCTCTAACAAACTTATTTATACATAAATCATTATCCTGTAATCGTAGTTCCTCAAGAGATTCTCTAGTAGTTCATAGGGTTTTAGAAGGTGCTCATACTTTTAAATGTTCCTTGTAATCTTATTTTTGAGTTTAATCTCATTTAAACAAGTTTATTTTGGTTTGATTCAAGTTCTTAGTTGTTATTTTTGTTTGATCCATAGTTTTTGATTTGATTTAGTGTTTAGAATGTTTATTTAGGCTATAATCTCTTTGTTGCTCAGCATTTTTTACCTTTGAACTGTATATTGCTTAGATTAAGTAGGCTTCATTCTGTCTTACTTGCAATTAAACGTAGTTTAATGATGAATAACTTAGTGTCATGGAGCTCAATAAGCTTTGATTTTACTTAGAAATTAGTCATGATTAGGCTTCAATATGTCTTGCTTGCTATTAAACTTAGTTGAATCATGCATAACTTGGTGTCCTAGAGGGCAAAGAGCTTTGATTTTACTTAGAAATTAGTCATGGTGCTGGATAACTTCCAATTTATTTTGCTCATGTTCCATAGTTCACTATTACTTGCATTTCCTCCTTCGAGCATAAAAATCCCTCTTAATTAGGGAAATACCGACCCATATTTCCTAAACACGAATTCAAATAATTCATCCAAGTGCATAATCAATCAATTCGAAGCTTGACATAAGGCATTGAACCACTTGAAATCACATTGAACTTGTTAAAATTAAAATACTCCCAAACATATGTTTTTTTGTGACATTTAAAGGCATACCTTCCGCCATCAAGCATGCAATTGAAGTGGTTTGGTACTTTGTGGTTCTCCTTGCCACTTTGGTCTAAAAGGGTGAGCTCAAACAGGGCCCTAATGTAGGTGCAGTGTGCTTACTACTCTATCATCCAAGTCAAATGCAATGAACTTGCTGGTCCCTATGCCCTTCGCCAAGAGGTACCCATTGATATTGAACACTTGGGCCCCAACCACTGTGTTAGTGTGTGCAACGTCAATGGGGAAGAAGTCGGTGCTAATGACATCTAGGGTTTCAAAGGGAATTCTCTATGTATTTCGATTGTACCCCATCAACTAAGAGAGAATTTTGGAATTTTTTATTTTGATTATTTCTTTTCTTTTCAATTGGAATTGGATTCTTTTGATGGGAAAACAAGTGGTGCTACAAATTCCAATTTTTACGTGAGACTTTTTCACACCCTATCACATGTACACTTACATGGGCCCATCAAAAAACACTTGAGAGGGGTAAATGTGAAAAAGTCAGTGCTTTTTTTAGGGTTAAAAGACTCAATGATTGGAAATTGAGATATTCAATTTGCCACTTCATGTATAAGTTACTTGAATTTCATTTGTTACATCAGAATTTTTATCCCTTAGTTGATGACAAGTATTTTTTTGAATTATTTAAAAATATAAGGAACAAAATAACATGTTTAATAGTTTAGGTACGAAATAAGGGTTAAAGTTTGATTATAGAGGTACAATTTAACCTAATATATTCCATCCAAAAATCTAGCAAGACTTTAACTTATAGAAATAGACTTCATGAAGCGATGATGACCCTACAAGAAAAAGGAATTCTACTAATCTTTTAGAAATAAAAGTTAATTAAAATGTTTTGAAAAAACACTATTATATTTTTTGATAGTTGGGAAGGAAGAATTTGAACCTAGGATATCTTCGTTGGAACCACCAGGAAGTTCCAACCAGTTAGACTTCAAAGCTCTTGTCGTGAAACACTATTATATAAGAATGATTAATTCTATGATGTGGTACCAAACTGATTCCTAGAAAAGTTATTAATTATAAGAATCCTGAAGAAGTTTGAGCAAGAATTCAATTTAATTTTACCCATATACATAATGAATATTTTTAGCATCTTGTTTTTGTAATTTTTTTTATAACTAGACTCTAAATATTATAATAAAAAACTTACAAATGTTATTGGACTAATTTTTGTTAAGAGATAAAATCTTAGGTAGGTAGCTGATAACTTTTTTTTAATTGGATGACAAGTCGAATTCAACTCAAATCGCATGTTCACAAAACATGATTACCATTTTTTTTAAAATAAAACATTATGTTAATTTGTTTGCATTGAAGAATTTGAAATTCAACAATACAAATGATTGTGATCAATGGATATTCAATTGATAAACCTCTTGTTCCTGAACAAAAGACCTAAATCGAAATTCCCTACACCGGAAGAGGAATGACTTAATTGTTTAAGGCAAAGCCCAAACTTAGATAAAATTTCTTAGAAGTTTCTTAAATATTGTATCTTAGGTTTCTAATTGATTCAAACATGCAATTAGTATAAAAAAAAATTAATCATGTAACTGCATTAATTAATAAATCACATTATTAAATTTAATTATCACCAGGAAAAGTAACATCTTGTATGCTACATTAGTCAATGCAATCACATGATTGAATTTAATTGAGAAATGTATGGTACAAATGTTTAAGGAATTGTATCTAAATTTTACCCAAAAACAAAAATAGAGATCCATCTCTCTTTGTATAGCTCATAAGCACCCAAGAGACCTCCAAAAGATTAAAATAGTTCTTCTGAGGAAACTATTTTTAACACAACTTTTTGAAATGGTTGATAATAAGTAATGGAAAATTACTTTCACAAGGATCGACCACTTTTTTTTCACTAGTCATGATTTCAACAAATTATGACAAAAAACTTTCTCATAGTACAAAGGATTCCTCTCCCCATTTTTTCCCACTCCAATTGTTTTGTTTTTTTTTTCCCCCCTCTAACCTTGAACCTCCACACAATACTTATCCCTGACGCACAAGGTGGGACAATAGAGACTTTATTAGCAGGTTAGATAGCATTGTCAAAGGACTGGATATAATTAATTGCACAACTGTATTGAAATATCAAGCTCACTAAGCAGTTAGAGCCTCATAACCTTGTTTAAGTTGAAATCACATGATTAAGCTTAATTGCTCAACAAGTCAAAAGAACACAAGGCTTAGCTTAATTATGTTTAGGGTGCAAAATTAACTGGAAGAGACAATATTGCAGAATGAAATTAAAAAATAATAACAAATCAAGATACATTATACATTATACATTCAAAAAATACAAAATCATTATAGAGGTTGCAAATTAATCAGTTGAAAATTAAAAGAGAATATTGTACACCAACTATTTACTAATTGATTACCCCAAAAAAGGCTCTAATTTTAGGTATCTGTTCATCTCTTGGAGCTAAAATACATTAATATACTTGCATCATTTAAACACACCACCCCTGCATCTATGCTCTTGCAGAAAACACAAATTAAACCGTATCAACCTCATGCACCCAATTTCTGGTATTGCTCCCAAGATAGGCGTGGCAAGCAATGAAACAAAGATTGCAGAAAGCTTAGCTCTTAGAACTAGAAGGTGGAGGTTGATGCAGCTGCTGCTGCTGGTACATGGCCGCCGCCATCCTACTGTAAGCATCCATGGTCATTGGCTGCAATGAATTTTGTACTAATCATCATCTTTACAATCTCAAAGATCATTGAATTACTAACCAAGATCTTTAAAATATAGGCGCACACAAAAAAGTTTCTAAACAAATAATGTAAACTGACAGTTATAAATTCAGCAACATATATGACATAAAAACCAAGTAAAAAAATGTAGAAATGAAACAATTTACAAAGAAAACTTTTGTTTCTTCCTTTTTTTAAGCAATTCTCAGGGGGTAGGGGGTGTCAATGTGTCATGTCATTTGAATTTTGAAGACTTAATAAATTAAAAACTTTTATAAAGTTAGTCAAAATGAATCTTAACTTTAAGAAAGTTTAGATTAAGTATAGTATCTTTCAATATGACCGAGATTTATGCTACAAATAATTGCTCATATTTTGTCATCATCTTAGCAAAGTAAACACTCCCTAAGGCAAGATTAAATATGATTTGACTCGTCCTGATCGAAATCAGAATACAACAAATGACTCAGTCGCTGTTGTTCAACATAATAAACCGGGTTTCCTTTCAATCACTATAAGAAAAGCCAAAGAAAAAGCAAACAAAAGCAAAATCTTTCCGAAATCAATAAAATTTGACAATTCACTGAATGTCAAGCTGTGGCTGAATAGTCAACAGGGAATCCAACACGTGTTTACCTGTGATTGACACGCGAGGAATGTGGAAAAGGGGTCTGCCATTACCGCGGGTGAAGTAGCTTGTATCCGGTCACCAGAGCCGGCATCCCATGAGGTCATAGGCATGAAAGCAGTAGGGTGAAGAACAGGAGAGATGCCAGTGATGTTGGACCGATTGATATTGTTCATGTCCATCCCCATACCAAGTCCCATGCCCATTCCCATCCCCATGCCCATTGGTGCCATCATGGACATCTGAAGTTGTTGTTGCATGGCCATTGGTAACATCATTGGTGGCATACTCATTCTGCTCATCATTTGGACTTGAGCTTGCAATTGCTTCAGATATTCAATCACTTCGTCAAGCATTGAAGCCTTGTCAGTCTGTAGTAATGCAAGGAATTTCTCAGAATGAATACCAATCAATGTTTGTACTCCAAAACTAGTTATGTACCATCACCAAAATTATATTCCAACTTGCACAATTAGCTAGTGTATGTGCAAAGTTTATGACTTGGAATGAAATTAAATTTTTGCAGAATTGATTGCACTCTGAAAATTGAACAGTCAGGAATATTATGGCCTGGGTCTCATTGCTTTTTCAGGAGGATCAACTCTTTGTCTACTATATGGTACTTATATCTCTGCACTACATTTACTTTCCAATATTTAATGTACATAACTCTGATATGCAGAGCTCAAAAATTGTGAGCATCTCCAGCAATGCTCTCTATTTTAGCAAGTCAAAATACCTCCTTTTATATTTTATAAATAGCCAATTTTTCACTCTTTATTTTTTTTCATTTATTCCATTAAAAAAAAAATTTCTATTGTTTATTCATTCTTTATTAGATACGAGTCTGGTTCTCTGTATGCAGTGGATGCAGGAAATAGTTCTTGCAACCTCTTTGGGTAGAATAATAAAATAATGGTTTGAAAAGACACTCTAAATGTGTTGATCCAATCCACCAACCAATTCTCTGGAACGGATAACCTCAGTTGAGATACTATATTTTATGGTGAGAAAAGGGTAGAGATGCCTAATTCATTGGAGATGCTCACTTTTTATCAGCAAGTTGTCATATGGCCACGTTTGAGATCCACATACTTGGGAGATGCTTACTTTTTATTAGTAAGTTGTCATATAACCACGTTTAAGATCCACATACTTGTGAGAGACCCACTCCATAGAATAGAGATAGAAAAATACATATCTAAGTTAACCTCAAATACACATCTGTGTACCCATAACTCAAAATCTCTCTCACTCTTTCACTGTCTCTTTCTCTACACAAAAGTTACTTAAGTGTACTAGTACCAAAAACTAGAGATTAATAACATGGAAATGACTGATTTCACACAAACTTAATTAGGCCCTACCAAGTGAAGCGATTATTGTAAGAGCAGGTGGTTGTCTCCATACCTAACAACCTTCTGTCAAATTGTCCCCCATAGCATTGCGTGTGTGGACGAAAATCATCGGATGAGTCCCAAAATACCCACAGCCATGTACTCAAACATAGAGTGGACCACATCTATTTGCATACACTGCCTGCTATATCTAATCTAAATCTTTGAGGCTTTTTAATTTTTTTAACACTATACTAAACAGTGTATTAGTATGTGAAACTTAAGAGAGAATAACCTTATCACACTAAAGTTGTCCTTTTCTTCCACAATAGAATGAAAACAAAAGAATTCTATTATAGGTTATGATAAGTGTTACACATACTCACATGTTTCCTAGTTAAAAAAGTCGCTGAATATACTATGTCCAATAAGATGGAATTGAAAAGTAGAGGGGATAAAAGCACTAGTATAAATGCTTAGCCAAGAGATAATATCAAGAGAGAGAAAAAAAAAATACCATAAAGGTTATGCAGTAAAGCCAAAAAAATTGGAACTTCATACCTTACTCGAATTGGGGACCAGCTTCTGCAGTGCCTTCATCCTTTGGTTTATTTTATCTCTCCTTTTCTAAAACACACATAAAATATTCTTAAATTCATCAATAAAATAAAATAAACTCTACCAAATTTTTTCTATACGGTTTGACTATCTATTATGGATAAAATCTAACTCATTTGTGATTAGGAAAGTATAGTGGATTTAGTCATATCCAATCATTTGGTTAACCATTTATATACATGTTATTTTATTCACTCTAATTAAACCCACACATATCATTGTCGGAGAACTTAAAAGCAGTTCCATCTTTTTTTTAGAGAAAAAGTAAAAGCGTTATTCAATTAAGAAAGAAAAAGAAAGGTGGGCTTTTATTCCACCATACTCCTTTATTTAATGCCTTATCCCACATCGAAAGAGAGAGCACATACACGTTCAGATTGGTTATGAATAGCTGCAGCCCTACTCCGTTTTGTTGAAACTGAGGATTTTGCTGAACTCTTCTTTTTGTCCACCACATCACGTGCCTCCCTCTTCACAAAAATAAACAAATAAGAATAAAACAACCGACCCAACTCAAATTAAATATCAATCATGATCATGTATCATAACTTGTTTTTCCACGATAAATTTCATAACTATTAAGCAGTCGATTATGAATAATAATTTCAATTGCATTCACCAGGTACAATGGACCAAATTTCTTAATTATTGAAGTAATCGATTATGAACGATAATTTCAATTACGTTCACTAGTTACAGTCGACAAATCTACGGTAAAAGATTGCTTTTTCAGTTTTAAGTGTACTGCAACAACAACAAAAATGAAAAAACAAAAACAAGTACATTAAAAACAAAAAGTGAAATGATTAACAAATGTTTTCTAGCTAGCTTGCCTGTAGTCTGCTATGACAAACGGAATCATGGTCATCACCAGTAGTGGTGGCCTTAGTGCAAGGCTTGCCAGGGCTAGTGTTTTCCATGGAACACAGTGAAGTGGAAGTGAGCCCCACACCCAAGTCCCTCTCACACGTGTCAAGTGTAACATGCTGACTATCCCTCCCACACGTGGCGCTGCCGGAGACGCTTTGGTCTCTGCTGCTCCATTCGGGTGCTGCCGCAGCAGCGGCGGCGGCGGGGACTGCGACACGCGCCTCCTTATTAGCGCGTTCTATTATGACATTTTCGTCTTGGTCATGCATCATAGTACCAGCACCAACGGGGCCACTACAAGACCCAACGCGTGTAGAACACCCGACTACACCCGTGCCGCTGCCACCATGGTCGTCGGTGTGGTTGGAACAAGGGACTAAAGCATCCATAGTCATGGTGGCCGAGGTGGTGGTGGCCACGGCTGCACGGTGGTGGAACCACTGGACCATGTCGCTACCGCAACCGCCACCGCCATGGAAAGAGCGGGGTTTTTGGCCCTGATTGTCGCTGTTATGGTTGCGGTGGTGGTGGTGGTGGTTTTGGGGTATCAGAGTGGCCTGGTTTACGATTGATTCTAAGGTACCACTAGCGCGTGGCTTGTCCCAAGTGTTGTACTTGGCAAGAGAAGAGGTAGAAGGTATGGGTTTGACAGGCCCGCGAGGTTGACCTAAGCCGTGCATGGATAGCTGGCCGTTTACCCATGTTAGCTCCGCTACTTCATAGTCCAACCTGCATAAATTGATTGCATCTATAATTAACTTACAAAAAGGAACAAAAAAAGTATAGTACACACATACATATATCTATATATATTATATAGATAAAGAGAGAGAGAGTACATGGGGACATCAGGAGCAGTGGAATTGGAGTTAGAACGAAGAGAAAGCCTGGGAATATGGCTGGGATTCTCATCGAAATCCCAGCTTGGAACGCACTGGCTCATTTTGGGTGGAGTTGCCACTCTTGCCAGTAAAACAGTTGTGTTGGTACAGAAGGAAAAAGGGGCAGCAGAGGAGTATATTGTTGTTTGTTCCTTCTTCTTTTACCTTATTTTTTAAGCTTTAATTTATAGCGACTATCATGTATTTGAGAGAGAGAGAGAGAGATTATGGTCCACAGGTACAGAATACAAGAAAAAAAAGTTTGATTATTTGAGAGAGAGAGAGAGAGAGAGAGAGAGAGAGGAAGAGAAGTTTTGGGTATCAATAGGACTTTGACTGATGGCTACTATAAATGGTTATATAGAATATAGAATATAGATATATAGATAATTTAGACGCCCAAGTTTGCGAAGGCCATATTTCTTAGTAATTACGCTTTTTTATATATTGAAGATGAGTTCGTATCTTTGCATCAAAATTACAAAAGCAAAAGCAGATATTTGTTCCGCCCAAAAAGATGTGAACCTTTTTTTTTCCAGTGAAAAAAATAAAAGCAAAACTTTAAAAAAACAGCTAAATAGAGCAATCCTTTCTTCTTTAATTTGGGTAAAAGTCAGACAACGGAGACATTCTCCATCTTCAAAAAAACTATATACTACATATATATAACAAAGTAGTTTTAATATACAAATGGAATAACTTCTTTATTTGTAGAAACAAATGGAATAATGTTATTTGCATATAATTTGTAGATATTTATCTAAATTTTACTTATTTTCCTTTATTAAATTATAATTATGAAATATCTTTACCCTTTTTATTATTGTTGTTGTTTGGTTTATATAGATTCTACCCTAGTTATGCACTGGATTACACATGATGGTGCTTATGCGCCACAACTTTATGTTTTAATTAATGATTACAAGTCCCTTTTCACTCGCAAGTGAATCGTCCTTCTTGCTCACATATATCGAGAGGCTAATGAAGTGGCTGATGGCAGGGACGGACCCAGGTGGGGGTCTAAGGGGGCTCGAGCCCCCCTGGTCCAATTTTTTTTTTTAGTTATAATATTTTTTATTTTTGTAGTTAGCCCCTTCCAAAACTTTAAGCTCCTTTTTTTCCACAATAAACCTAACTAGCTTCACCCAAATAGCAACTATCCAACCAAAAAACTTAACAAAAATAATAAAAATATTCACAATGGTAATTGTATTTTAGCAACAAAAAAAAAAAAAAAAACTATTTTTCCACCAAATAACCAAAAAATCATGTGTTATTAGAAAAGCTAAATCTAAATTTTTTGCAATTACAGCAAACTAGTATAAATACCAGTTGACTGTAGCAAATTGTTGAAAATAAAATACAATATTTTATTAAAATTATATCTCTTCCTTCAATTAAAAAACTCAAATTCTCTCGCTTCCTTTATTACCTTAATGAATTTTTTATATTATTTTAAATGAAGTTATAAAAAAAAAAAAATAGAACATTTGATAGTAGATGTATTGTAAAGTAGGATGGTAAAATAGATAAAATAACTTTTTAAGGTGCTAAAAGCTAAAATTTTTAGCACCACTAATGTGAATGCTCTAACTTCAACAAAAAATAAATAAATAAAATCTTAGCCAGTCTAGTATTAAAACAAGACATTATTTTGTTTTTATTTGTCTTTGTTGGTAAATAATTGCATCTTAATGTATTTAAAAACAACGATTTTGAGTATTTATAATTTTTTTAATACTATATGGATGTCTATTTGAAGTTTTTTTTTCTTTATACTCTAACTCCCGCTAGCTTAAAATCATGGGTTTGTCCCTAGCTGATGGACTACCTAAAAGGGAAAGCTTGCAAATGGCTAGAATTTTTGTATATGAGTCTTAGTTTTGTGTATGAAAAGTATCTCAAGGGTGTTTGTCAAATAGGCACTCTTACAAAGTGCTATGTATCAAACTATATACTCTCCTAAACTATCTGTTTGAATAAATAAAACTTCCCCTTTGTACTAAAAAAAATGTGATATCATATATGAGAATAATACCATAAGTATAACATAGATATAATATGTAAATATATAATGTCATTCTCTTTTTTTTTTTTAATGCTAAATTTCATTCTTAAGCCTATAGGTTGTAGACATTTATCTAAATTTTCTTATATTCTTGATAAGGAGATATAATACTTTGAAGAGACTCTAATTGAAGTTTTAATATAATATATAGGAACGCAACTTAACTCAAAAGCATAAATCTATATATTTAGGCCAATATCTCTTTCAAATGTGAATCATTGCGTCTTTGTGTAGTTCAAGACCTATCCCTTTGTACCACAAACAAGTCGTATTAGTTCCTCTTTGTTTATGAGAACCTCCTGTTGCATTAATCTTCTTTGGTTTAGCACTATTGGCAATACTATTTCATTAGATAATTTTCCAATATAATTTGTATGGCCTTTGTGGGCTTATATTGTGTGATACACACTTGTGTGGCATCTAAGAGAATTCACGTTAGGTTATGCAAAACCCAAAAATAAATACATTTTGCATAACATTGTAGCAGCAAAAGATTCTTAAAAAAAATTTAAACACGCCCACACCCTGACATGCATAATGTTATAGCAAATGCGGCAAAATAAATAAAATGGTTTTTGATGATGCAAAATGCATACACATGTGCTATCTCCACTCCAACTGTGATTTAATTTAATTATATATATATATATATATTATTTAATAGACCACTGCCCTTTCAGTTAGAGCATACCTTAACAAAAGCCATAAAAGAAAATTGAAAATTTGAAGTTAAATTGTGGGCAGCAACAGTTTCTCTTTTTTCCGTCTACACTACAAAAGCAAGTTTCACAATTTTGAATGAACCTAAAATTTTCCATATATATACTTACCGATGGATGCACTGACCATCAAACTGAGTTTGAGTTGTGGGAAAGTGAGTTTGGGCAGCTAATCAAAACAGAAAAAGAAAAGAGTTGTGGTGCAGTTAATAACGAGGTGGTGGGACCCTTTTTCAAGTTCGAGTGGAAAATAGCAGCGAAGAGCAAAGCAAAAAAGTCTGCGCGTGGGGAATTGAAGTGTTGGAAGAGAGTGGATGACGTTGTGTGTCTTTTTTTAATTTTCTCTCTGTTGAGTGGATGACGAAATCGCTTTACACGTGTACATCTTCTTTACATACATACTATAGGCGGAGAGACACGAATACAACACTACTACTACATAGGCCCTGCTTTGAGGTTGCACCAGACGTCTCCACCACGCGCTTTCTTTCACTCTTCACATCTAATCTGAGTCACCATTGAGAGTATTCACTGTCTTTTATCTAGTCATCCCAAAAATATATATATAATACCGCAAATAATTATACAACTTCTATTGTAACAACTATGATGATGTTGAAAAATGTAAATAATGACAACCGCGAACTCATAGGACGGTGATTACTCCATAAAACTAAATGTTTGTAAAGTATGGAGGATAAGAGTCAGAGTTTAAGTCTTTATGAATGAGTTTCACACACATATACACTTGAATTAGACTAAAGTATAAATTATATCTTGTATTAAAAAAAAATGTGAACAGTGGAAAAAAAATAGTAGGTCTAAGTAAAAGTGAGAAGCAATTATTTATAGTTAGTCACGTTACAATTGTGACAAAAATTGTGAAATAGTTTGTGTAAGTGACCACCGCGCACCCTTGGGGCGGTGGTCACTTTACAAGTATAAATGCTTATAGAGTGTTGGAGGGTAAGAGTCGGAGTTCAAGTCTCCAGGAGGGAGTTTCACACAGATATATACTTAGATTAGATTAGATTAGAGTAGAAATTCTATCTTGTATAAAAAATAAAAAATAAAATGTGAATAGTGGAAAAAAAATAGTATGTCTAAGTAAAAGTGATAAACAATTATTTATAGTTTGTCACGTCACAATTGTGACAAAAATTGCTAAATAGTTTGTGGTCATAAAACTACTCTAATCATCAAGTCGGCACCAGCGTAGCCCAGTAGAGATTTCATGGCATGAGTTTAAATTCACACTATATTGCAACTCTTTATACTCGGAGGATGTTCACATAATTCATCAACGACTGTGGTGTGGGGATTTAGTCTGAAAGTGATTTGAGTGTTACTATAGTCACATCGAGGTAGGAAAGCAACATCATTAGTTGTCCCCCTCTAGGTTTTTTTTAACCAAAAAAAGGGGAAAAAATCGCAAAATTAGAATTTCTTTTTTTCTTTTTTATGAAAGAAAGAAAGGAGTTGCAAATGTGGTTATTATCCCCACAACACTTAGTGTAAGTTTGGATAAAGCTGAAAACAAATTTCAATTGCATTGGGTGTTTTTCTATAAATCCTGTGTACTGTTTACGGGACCCATAAGTGCGAAATTTAACCAAAAAAAAAAAACTTTAAAACTGGGTTCCACACGGCATTATTCATATTTAAAAATTATTTTGCTATAGTATTTTAGTTTTCAGCAATAAGCAGTATCCAAACAGACTCTTAAATTCATTCATTATATTATGATGTGAGATTATCTAAGAGCATAAACATCAAATGTGCTAAATGCTAAATTTTTAACATTAAGCACTTCAAACACCAAAAAAAAAAAAAAAAAAAACTTCATAAGAGCTACAATGCAATTCTAATAATTTGTTTATTCAAACTTTCTCTCTCTTCCTGATTGTTGGGATTTAATTAATAATTATTCAAACTTTCTCTCTCTTCTTGATTTTTAGATCGTCTAATACTTTTTTTTTTTTTTTAGATAGTTTTAACTTATAAAGTCCGCTCCTGATAATAGCTCTTTATCATCAGACCAAAATACCAATCGGTTTTTGGTGTAAATGAAGATTAAATCTCAAATATTTTACTTAACCATCAAAAATTTACTAATTGAGCTAACTAAAAGTCACAAATTGCCTAATACTAATGCACTAAACACTAATGTCGCTTGCCTTTATTTGAATCTAAAACTCCTGAACCCACGAGCATAATATGTCACTTAGATTTCCGACCACTAGACTAGCTTCCTACATGGTCAAGTCCATTGAATTTTAGAACAAAATATCTCATTCACAGAGTTTTTTTTTTTTTTTTTTTTAAAAAAAAAAAAAAATCACCTTCATAAGAGCTACAATGCAATTCTAATAATTTGTTTATTCAAACTTTCTCTCTCTTCCTGATTGTTGGGATTTAATTAATAATTATTCAAACTTTCTCTCTCTTCTTGATTTTTAGATCGTCTAATACTTTTTTTTTTTTTTTAGATAGTTTTAACTTATAAAGTCCGCTCCTGATAATAGCTCTTTATCATCAGACCAAAATACCAATCGGTTTTTGGTGTAAATGAAGATTAAATCTCAAATATTTTACTTAACCATCAAAAATTTACTAATTGAGCTAACTAAAAGTCACAAATTGCCTAATACTAATGCACTAAACACTAATGTCGCTTGCCTTTATTTGAATCTAAAACTCCTGAACCCACGAGCATAATATGTCACTTAGATTTCCGACCACTAGACTAGCTTCCTACATGGTCAAGTCCATTGAATTTTAGAACAAAATATCTCATTCACAGAGTTTTTTTTTTTTTTTTTTTGTTATAGTTTTCTCATCTTTTTTTAATAAGATCATGTGCAGTTTATGTTTTTTTTTTAGCTTAATATTTGATCTGTAATTCATTCAACCACATAATATTAAAATCTTTTGAGGGAGAGTTTAAGAAAGCCCACAGAATAGCTTGCAAATGGGATTTGGGACCTTTGCGCGTTGCTGATTCGTACTACAACGTCATCACCTCCACTCTATGTGTATTATTCATTGCTCCTGAATTTAGTGGGGGGTCACCTTAAGGGGGGACATGACCCCAAAATTTTGTAAAGTTGTTAAGTAAATAAATAATTGTTTTTATATAAAGTTGGTCTCAAAATATTTTTAATTTTTTTATCATCACGTACTCTTAATGCAATAATTATTCTACAAAAATAAGTGTTTGTAAAGTGTAGGGGGTAAGACTTAAGAGTCAGAGTTTAAATCTCCAAGAGGAAGTTTCACACACATATACACTTAGATTATGTTAAATTAAAATTTATATTTTCTATAAAAAAAAAATTAATTTTTTTCACATATATATAACATCCAAATCCTTATTAAAAAAATATCAAAATTACCTTATTTTTTAAATGCTTAATGGTAACTCTTCTAAACTATATTGAAAACAAATGGAAGTTATAGAATTGAAATGAAAGAATAAAATTAAAAATTTATAGAACTAAATTGAATTTTAGGTAAAGTTTGATGATGTAATTTGTAAATTAGCATTAGAATGATAATTGGTTTTATTTTAAATTTATCAAAACTTGGTAATAAAATTTTAGTAGAAATAGAATTTTAACTTTTTAGTACTTAGGTAATAGAGATTTATTTAAGGTAAATTATATTGGTAATTAATAAATTACTTGTTAATTTAGCAATAGCGATAAATCTAAATTGAACTATGTTAATATTTAATAATTCGTGTGACAAAAGCTTATAATACAACGTGTAACGCATGCATTGATTTACTTGACACGACTACGCATTCTAAGACACCAAATTTTATTATATAATATATGATTTTTTTATGTAATTTGAGATATACATAGAAAAAATAAATATGATAAAAAATATTTTAAAAAAAGTATTATTATTATTATTATTATTATTATTATTGTGGATAATTAAATAGTTGGAACAACTTGGAAGACGTGTGACGAAAGCTTATAATACAACGTGTAACGCATGCATTGATTTACTTGACATGACTACGCATTCTAAGACACCAAATTTTATTATATAATATATGATTTTTTTTTATGTAATTTGAGATATACATAGTAAAAATAAATATGATAAAAAATATATTTAAAAAATTATTATTATTATTATTATTAATAACTTGGAAGATAGGAGATTTAAATATTTGACATTTCTCTTGGAAACGCAAAAAAATGCACAAATAATATGATTTTAAGATTTCAAACATGTGTTAAGGAGCTTCCTTCATCTATCTCTACCCTACCCATGGATTAAATCCCAAACAAAATAACTGAGAAGTAATTAAGAATATAAAGTGATTTGTATCCAAGTGAGAATGAAGTAGTAAGTATTGGTGCAAACACAATAATAATGGAAATAATATAAAGAAAAATTGAATAAAATATTTCTAAGTATTATTTATTTGAGAAAAGATACACAACACTACTTGGACTGAAACGTGACATTCATTCTCTTTAAGGAAATTCAAGCGCTCAATTGGCTAATCTTTGTAACCAGTGCAAATCTTCTCTAACTTACCTCCTCCCTTCACTTCCTTCTTGCACACGTATCTAATCCAATATCTACTCCAATAAATTTCAACTCATTAATCACCACATTTAGAAAAATATAAGAGTCTTTCTTATTTTCAATGTGAGATTAAATATTTTACTAACTCTTATCTTCCATTTTAACTTTCATTTCTATGTGGGTTCTAATTAGCTCAACTTGTAAAGTTTTTTATGGTTGTATAAGAGATCTGGGATTAAATCCCCGCCTACACCAAAAACTGATTGGTGTCTTGGTCTGATGATAAAAAGTTCTCTCTAAAAAAAAAAATCATATCTATATATTCATATTGTCATATTTATCCATTTTAATTATATAATATTATTAAAGAAAAATGCCATATCTACAACATTTTTTTAACACCTTCAACAAATTTTATATAGCAAGTTGTTACTTGCTATTACTAGTAAGCAAAAAAATTACTCCAATTTTAATGGTGAATTCAAATTAAAAACTTGTAACAACCCGCCATATAAGGCTGTGTTTGTTTCGTGTAAAATGTTTTCCGGAAAATACATATTTTCCGGAAATGCTATTTTCCGGAAAATGAAAATATTTTTAAGTGTTTGGTTGAATTATGAAAATTGTTGTGGAAAATTGAGTTCATGTGTTTGGTTCTATTAGGAAAATGCTATTTTCCTACCATTTTTTCATTCCGGCGACAACAACGCAACAACAACAACAACAAGATTCCGGCGACAACAACAATAATCAAACTTTAAACAAACAAAAGTCTGGGTCTGGGTCGAACACTTTGGGCTTTGGGTTCGTGGGTCGCCGGCAGAGGAGAGCTCGAGCGGAGGAGAGATCGCGGGCAGAGGCGAGCTCAAGCGGAGGCGAGATCGAGCGAAGGCGACGCGGTGCTTGGTGTGGATCGGAGCTCGGATCGAAGGCGATCGCCGGCGATCAAAGGCGAGATCGAGCGAAGGCGACGAGCTCGAGCGAAGGCGACGCAGTGCTTGGTGTGGATCGGAGCTCAGATCGAAGGCGAGATCAAGCGAAGGCGATGCAGTGCTTGGTGTGGATCGGAGCTCGAATCGAAGGCGATCGCCGGAGAGTAGATCGGAGCTTGGAGCTTGGAGCTTGGAGCTCGTCGGTGTGTGGATCGCCGGTGTGAGCTTGGAGCTTGGAGAGCAGTTGGTCTCTTTGCGTGTGAGAGATGAGAGAGTTGTTTTCCGGAATTTGTTTAAAGTGAAAATGAGAACTGAATTCATTTTCCACCTTCAAGCCCCTATTTTACGGTCAAAGGGGAAATGCATTTCAGTTGACCGAATTTTACAAACCAACCAAACACACTAATTTTCCGGAAATGCTTTTCCGGAAGTGGTTTGAAGCCAAACCAAACGCAGCCTAAGAATTATTGTGAAAATATTGTGAATATAGCATTTCTTAATATTAAAATATTACAACAGTAAGATTTTAGAATAGATCTAAGTTTACAAACTGCTTCCCTTTTAGGCTTTTTCAGTGTTTTCATTTAGCGTTAGTAACAAAAACTAAAAATATTTTAGGCTTAATTTACATATATCTTGCCAGCCATCAGACCCAAGTCCAAGCTAAATTGTCTTCATCTATGACAAGAAGCCTGACTTGTCCAGCCCACATAATGACATAATGGCCGAGTCGTATATTTTAAGTACATCATCATGGGCTTTACCATTTCGGTACGTTGAAATATGTGGGCCTTGCACTTTTGGTCTCGTCCTTTTGATTTGCACTGAACACCATATAAAGATTTAAAATGATAATTATTTTCCCACCCTCATGCAGACCAACTAATAGATTATTTTGATATGATAAACGATTTTGCAATAGCAAGTGTTATTTTATAAGGCAAACAATGTGGATTCATAATTTATTTTTTTTTATATTGAACAGTAATTACTTATCTCCAAATAGCGATATTCAGGTGAGAGCTCATTGGTCTGAGACGTAACGTAAATCCAAAAGTTCAATGTTTAATTCGCCACTCTTTCAGTCAATGTGATTTCAAGAATATCTCATATTATATTTATCAATTATCATACCATAAAAGCCTAATCACCTTATTACCAGGTTAGAGATTGAGGTTCAAAGTGCAATAGAATAATTGTTTTATAAAATTTAATTTTTATCTAAAAATTTTCTGTATCTAATTTAATATACTTTTGGGTACCTAATTTAATTCTATTTTTCTTTTAAAAGCAATATTATACCCAAAAACTACAGAAATGATGTGGTCATGTATAATATATGCCAAATGCATTGTGTCATCATGTATCACTAGGGAGAAGGATGGGTAGGGGTTGACAGTTTCCTATTTTTAATTTGATTTAAGCTGTAATTGGGACACTTTTAATGAAAAAGATCTTAGTCCCACGGGATGTAAATAAACTTTGTTCTTATATTTCTTTTTTTTTTTTAGGGAAACTTTATTCTTATACTTAAAGTGTGCTTCACTGCAAATTGGAATCGTGAATAATTACTCTAAAAAAATACTAGGTCACTTCAATAATTAGCTAAAGGTATGTTTGGGGCTCAATGATTTGAACAAATTAGACATGCTAGAAAGTCCCATGGATTGGTGAAGATTAGCCAACAAAAGGTGTAAAATTTTATGTTGCAATCATTTGTCAGATGTTGACCTTGCATGTTCAAAATTGGGCATTGATTTGTGGGGGCCTTGATTCATAATTAGTACAAAATTGGGCATGTAAAAGCTTTCATACTTTTAGTTGTTATTGCCATTCTTGATTCACCCAAAATGATCGCCCATTTTTTGTACTGATTTTAGTTTGAATAGCAACGCAAGTATGGATGTGGTTTATAAGGTACATTGATGACCTTTTCCAATCGTTGATTGCCTTTATGGAGGCTCCTATTTTATAGTTTAGTTTCGTTTCAAAAAGGGGTATGGGCTCATTTTGCTTCAACAAAGAAGACTTATATCCTTTTGATGCTAACAATGATGAACTACGTGATGTTGGTTATTGAAGGAAATGCTAAATAACAACTAAAACAATAGATAGACTAAAGTATGACATAACTGAGAAATTCAAATGTCTATGATTCTAATAAAATCGAAGTACTAAACATAAAGGAAAGGGTAACAATTATAATGGAAGAATGATTTGCTTGAGGAAAATAAATTTTTTTGAATATTTTTATTTACCTAGATTGATTTAACACGCCATCATGGTTCAACACTGCATTCTGTTGAATGTTTGGAAGTAGGGGAGAAAGAGAAGAAAAAGAAAATTATTTGATTTTCTCTTTGTCTTGGTTTGTAAAGCAAGGTAGTCGATTCCATATCGTACCGGCTAGTATATATCGTACTGGCAAGCATACCAGTACATGTAACCCCCCTGTTTCATACCGAAAAAAATACCGGGCGTACCGGTCATGTACCCGCCAATTTCAGGCAATACCGACTGGTACCGGGCGTACCGGCCGGTACAGAAAAAGTTTTTTTTTTTTAATTTATTTTTTTTTTTTAAGTTTTGCAATTTTTGAATTTTTGTTAGGGCAGAATGGTAACTTATTTGCATTAACTTATTAGTATTATTTGTTTTCTTAGCATACAATGATAACTTTTAAGCTTTCTATTTTTTATATTGTGTTTTTTTTTTCTTTTAATTGATACTAAAGTCTAAAACCATGAATAATTAGTCATGAATAATTAGTTCTAAATTGAGGAAATGTTTTAAGGTAAACTTTTATATTTATTATAATATATACACACACACACATACATACATACATATATATATATATATATATTTTTTTATTTATTTATTTATTTATAAATATAAAAAATAGCGGTAAACCTGAAACGGTACATTGGTATTGACCGGTATCTGAAATATATCGTATTACTGGCCAAACCGGTACAACCACCTGTACGGTATTGACTCCCTTGTTGTAAAGAGAAGATAGATAGAAGGATAAAATATCATTTTTGTTCACAAACTATTACAAAATTTCATTTTTCGTTCTTGAATTTTCAAAGTACCACATCAACGCTCTATCAAGTCACATAAGACATAAACTTACTAAAATAGACAAAGGGACGAAAATAAAACATTTTGCAAAGTTTAGAGACGATCCCACTATCGCCCCACTCGATTTTTCGAGTGAGACGGCCATCATGATGGGAAGAAAGGAATATGCTAAATTGATGACCTTTGTAAAAATTAAGAAAAATTCTTTAGATTATATAAATAAAAAATAAAAAACATTGTTGATAATTATTTGTCTGTTCAAAAGAGTCCTTCGAATATTCTCGTATTAGATTAATGATATGAGTGTCACATGAGACATAAACTAATGAAAAATAGACAAAAGGACAAAAATTAAATGTTTTGTAAAGTTTCAGGACTAAAATTGAACTTCTGAAAATTTAGAAACGAAAAATAAACTTTTGTGATAATTTAGAGACGAAAATTATATTTTTACTCTAAATATAAAGAAAAATATGTGTTTTTACTTAAATGTCCCCAACAAAGTAAAGAGAGTGTGTATGCTTGCTTGTTGGCAAAAACATAATTTTGTAGGTCATAACGGGGGCAAGACAACTGTAGCTTTCTTTAGTTACATTTATCTCCATTTCCATCCAATATAAGCAGATGACCTAGACATGTTTCTCCTAATTTTCACTTCTTTTCTCTTTCATAATACTACCAACCAAACACAAGAACTTGATCTTTCCACCAACATTTCCTTTCGCTTTCTCTCATCTTTCATCCATTTCAAGTAAAAGAGGGTAAAAATTTGAGAGATATTTGTATATTTTTGCCTTTTTCCCATGTTGTCAAAGAAATCTTCATTTATTTACGTTGTGGTGTGACACCATCTTTTGAATTGATGGGACTAGTTTGTTAGCATTAAAATCTATTGATTTTCTTTGAAGGGATCTAACTCTCTATTCTCTAATAAGCCATGAACCTAATAAATAGCCTACAATCTCCTCTCAACTAATAACCGTCATTATCCTTGGGTGAAAATGGAAACAAAAACAAAATAAAAATAAATAAAAAGTAAAAAAAAAAAAAACAATCATTCAAGTAAGTAAAAAAAGAAAAGAAAAAGTAAACTGTCCTAAAAATCTTATCCATCCCAAAAAGGCTTGTGTGAGAACTTTGAGCGGTGTACTTCGCCGAACTGATTCTCAGTCACATGAGACAAAGTTAACAACTTTAATAAAAGGGACAGAATCGTTATTTCAGACCCAACACATTACCCATTTCCTAATCATTCATTTCTCCTACAATAACCACAAAAGAATCATCTTCCAATAACACTTCGCCACGTCAACAACACCTCCACAAATTGCCACCTGGCACATTCCCAAACACCCATCTCACAAAAACATACAACTCTCTTCCCACAGAGGATAAATTCTCTTCAAGCACATAGTACAACCCTCCATGTCCTGTCATAAAAAAATCCCAGAAATCCAGAGAGAAACCAACTCACAAAACTAACAAATTTTGGAGTTTTGGGGGTTCTTTCAATTCCTCTGTATATTTTACTAGGTTTACAAATTCTAGAGAGTCCCAGAAAAAAAAAAACTCAAGCCTTTAATGTCAACCACAACAACCCCATCAAAAACAAAAACAAAAAAAACAAATAATAATAATAACAACAACAATAAATGTCACATTCACCAAACCCTAATGACCAAAATGACCAAAACCCAGACCCATCATCATTCCAATCAAGGAGATCAAGATCTCTCAGCCTCCCAGAATTTTTCTTCAAGGAACAAGCTCTCAAGCATGTTATTCTCAAGATGCATCATCATCATCATCATCATCATCACCATCACAACCACAACCACAGCAATCAAAGCAACCAAAACATAAACAATCATAACAATCATAGCAATCACAACCGTCATTTCTCTCTCTCACCGACCCCATCTCCACCTTCGTCTCCCGAAACAACCGATCTCACCGCTCTCGTTGTAGACCCGCCCGCACCGAATCCGACCTCCCTCCTCTCCGACCGGCTCCTCAACCTCATTTTCTCCAAACTCCCTGTCTCCCAATACTCTTCCAATTCCTTGGTCTGCAGGCGCTGGCTGTACCTTCACGGCCGCTTGGTACAATCCTTGAAGCTATTCGATTGGTCGTTTCTCGATTCGGGTCGGCTCTTCCACCGGTTCCCGAATCTCTCCGATGTCGACATCGTCCACGCTTGTATTCGGGTGCCCAGGAACGCGGGCATTATCGTGACCCGGAAGCACTTCTCGGTTCACCTCGACTCGAGCCTCTCCAGAGACCGGTTCGTCGGGGAGGACGACTTGTTGCCGAGCCGGGTCATCGACTCGGGTCTCAAATCGCTGGCCGAGTCGTACCCGAATCTGCGGAGGCTGGTCGTTATCGGAGCCAGCGAAGATGGGCTGTCGAGGGTGGCGAAGGAGTGCCAGTTGTTGCAGGAGTTGGATGTCATTGCTTGCGGGGATTTGAGTTTGAAAGGGATTTCGGGTTGTATGAATTTGCAAATCGTGAAATTGATCGGTTTCGTTGATGGGTTTTTCGGGTCGGTGGTGTCGGATATCGGGTTAACCATATTGGCTCAGGGTTGTAGGAGGCTAGTGAGGCTAGAGCTTTGTGGTTGTGAAGGGAGTTATGATGGGATTAAGGCTATTGGGCAATGCTGCCAAATGCTTGAGGAATTGACTCTGAGTGATCATAAAATGGATGGAGGATGGTTGGCTGCGGTTTCGTTTTGTGGGAATTTGAAGATTTTGGAGCTGCAGTCTTGTAAGGGTAGTATCGATTCTCGGCCTGGACCGGACGAGCATTTGGGGTCGTGCCCCACTTTAGAAGCGTTGCATTTGCAGCGGTGTCAAATGCGGGATAAGCAGGCGGTGAGAGCATTGTTTTTGGTTTGTAGGGGTGTGAGGGAGATTGTGTTGCAGGATTGTTATGGTTTGGAGAATGAGGTTTTCGGATTGGCCACTGTTTGTAGGTATGAGCCTTTTTTGACATTGTTCTTGTTTTTGCAATGTTTATAATATCTATAAGTAGCGGAGGAAAATCAGAGAATGAATGAGATAACTTGAAAATTTAATTACTAGTTGATGTTTACAGTTTTGGTTTGCAATGTTATCAATGTATGGTGATTGCCCTTGGTTTTTTAGTTGATAGGAAAGTCTTAGTAGTGTAAAATTCATGAAGTTGTTACATTAATTTAGATGCTGTATGCTCTCTAAGTGTGAAATAGATATTCAAAAGGGAACATGAAAGTTGAAAAGTTTCAGTTAATGCCTAATGGTGCTCAAAAGTTTCTCACATGCCACCTAAAAGAAATGTTCTTGCTTTACAGACCCGGTGAGACTAAGAGAGACATAATTCAGGGAGTCCACCAAGACCTTCTCCCCTTTAGTTTTATTTGTAACCCATTCAGTCAATTTATTATTCAACTTAGAAGAAAATTAAAGCAATATTTCTCAAGTGTCCTAGCTATTACTGTTTCAAACAAAATTGAAAATGAGACTCTTTAATAAAATTCTGCTTTCAAAGAAATAAAGTGCAATGAAAGTTTATGCATTGCTAAGGAGGTTAAAATGTGACTCAATCCTGAAACTGAGAAACCAAGATAATGAGATCAATTGTAACAGAAGTGAAGTAAGTTATTACTTATTAGGTGTTCTGGGTTATTAATATGAAATATCTTTAGTGAGCTCAAACATCTATTTATATCCAGAGCTTGTTTATTAAAATCCCAACAAGTGCAGTATGTTACTCTATGACCTGGAGAGCACCAATATGCTTTAAAAATGAAGATTAAATACTTTTTGGAAAGTCACTAATATGATCCTTGAACCAAGACTTTACCTCTTATCTTGGGTAACACTTGTCTTTTATTTTTCTTTTTTGGAACATCAATAGTTGGGAGTGGGGGATTTAAGTCCTGGATGTCTCTATTGGAAACTCTAGGAGGTGTCAATTGAGCTGCTAGGCTCTTGTCACTTGTCTTTTCTTTTTTTCTTTTTATGATGATATACTTAAAGAAATTGAAGGGAAAAAAACTGTTTGATGTTATCCTTCCAGTGGGTTCATCATAAAGCAAGTTTGTATCTTTCAAAGAATATATGAAAGATTGGTATGAGTCTGAACCAATGTTGAATGCAAACATTTTATAGTCATGGTATCACTACACTTGGAAAGGTAATTGGTAAAAATCAAGTACCTTCATTCCCCTTGAATGCTATAAATAAAAGAGATGCAGTAATTTACTATTTAAGAATAATGAAATTGACTTAGTAAGTAAATAAATAATTGTGCCAATGAGCTCTAGTGCAAATGGCATCTCCCCCCCTCATAAAAGCAAGGTGGAGGTTGAGGTCTTGAGTTCAATACCTATAGGATGCATATGTAATTACCAGCAGAAAAAAGTACATAAGTTATTTTTTCTCATAAGTTTGCATAAAAAGTGCATCATTTTGTTGTCTCCATGCTTTTGAGGATCCTTTTAAATCAGGTAACGAGTGGACTATAAATTAGTAATCTATAAGATAATCATCAATTTGAATTCATAAAATGATGTGTAGCTGTGAAGTTCCTGAGAATTGTTTCTAGTTATTACAAATGGAGAAATATTTTTAAAGTTGTTGAACCATTGAAAGGCTGCTGGCAAATGATTTGTGATTTATATATCACCTGGCGCTAAATATTTTGTTCTTGGAAAGTTCTAATTCATGTGGATAAAAAATACATTTTCTGGCAAATGAGTGGTCTTTGGACCAAAATGGGATCCCCTCCCCCCAACCCCCCAAAAAGAAAAGAAAAAAAAGAAAAAAAAAAAGGGGGAGGGTGAGTCAGGTCAATCCACTACAGAAGCTTGATTTATTTTACCTATCAAGACGAAGAAAGAAAAATACGTTCCCCATTAAGCAATACTTGAACTAGAAGTTAAATCAGTCTGTGTCTAAATGCTATCCTGTATGGATAATGAAGAAATGGTATTAGTGAGTCAAGTGACAGTTGCACACAGATCCATATTTTCTTGTAATGGTATTAGCGGCCTTTGGAAATTTTTTGTTTTCCTGTGGTATTTTTCTACTGGCATAGCTGCTTTTTATGAATATATATGGTTTTTTTTTTGGTTGCCCTTTATATACCAAGTTTTCTTGTGAGTTTTATGATTTATGCTCTTCATCTTCTAACTATGAAGAGTTCTTGGTTTGAGGCATAAATAAGGCCATGCGAACTTGTCAAATAGGGCCTTTACATTCATGAATATCAGCTCCTCTTTGTATTTGTGCTCATCCATCACTTGTTGCCTTTCGAAAGGTGTACTTTTACCATGGCTAATTGATAACTTGGTACATACATTTGAATACAGTGTCTGATAAGGAAAGTAATATTTGGAATCTTGTATATTATAGAGGAATATTGTTGATTGAAGTTTTGAATGACAGTTTACTTTTTTACTCTCCTAGGAGGGTGAGGCAGCTTTCATTGGAAGGATGCTCATTGCTGACAGTGGAAGGTTTGGAGTCGGTAATCCTTTCTTGGAAGGATCTTCAAAGACTTAGAGTAGTTTCATGTAACAAAATAATGGACAGTGCAGTGACTCCCGCCCTCGCAACCTTGTTCTCTGTACTAAAAGAATTAAAATGGAGTCCAGATTCTAGATCTCTCCTCTCATCAAGTCTTGCTGAGACTGATTTGAGAAAGAAAGGTGGTCGATTTTTCAAGAGTTATAAGGGTTGAACTTGCTAATGTTTCTTAGAATACGTGCTTTAGTTCAGTGCAATTCAGGTGAATTACATGGCAGCTCCGTAATGATTTAGCAAATACACACACTCCGTAGTACATTGTAGACTTGTAGTCATTATCTTGTCTAATTTGGAGGCTTACCATCATAATAGAGAGGATGATTCACATTCTTGCCTTCATTGCCATGCCAAAGGGAGCATTTCTTTTGAATCATTCTAATCCCTCTCCACTTCAATTGTACATGGAGTAATCAGCTTGACCAAGTTTTGGTGTCAAGCTAAAGTTATAATGTTGTAATTTTGTGCCCTTTACGGCTTCTTTAATGTTCAACAAAGTTAGATATGCTAATGTTGATATTTTGGGTAGTTGCAGTGTTGCACCGACTTGCTAGGCATTAGCATAAGCAAAGACATTAGTACAGTTTGTGACTTCTTTTTCACATCTGGATATGTAACATTTATTCTTCTACAAGTTATAGTGAAAAACTTTCTTCGGATTAAAATATGCTGAGGTTCCTACTTTCTTTCATTGGTTTTTCCTTGTGAGGTTATTTTCATGTTTCAAGTGCCAATTCAAAATTTTGTCTAGAAGTTGATTTTCTAAGAAGGGAAGCATGTCTTTGCAAAAGATGAGCAACTAAAAAGTCCCAAGTTGTATAGGCATATCAATCTGTTTTAACTTTTTCCATCATTGCAACTTGCAAGCACCCTTGTACATTTTCTTTTCTCCCGAGATATTGATTTAGAATCTCACATGCAGTGAAGGACAGCTAATGTTGCCAAAATTGGATTCTTGTCTAGTCTAAATGAGCTGAGTGAGATTCACGTGTATTCTTATCCTTCCAGTCTTTTACTGTCGTTGTGTCATGTGAAAGCTTTTCAAGATAATAGTGGGAGTTTGGAAATAAATAGTTCCACAAGTATGGTTCGCTGCTATTTGCTGCCAAGCTTGTTGATGAAGTGAGCCCATAAAGCAACTCATTGAAAAGCTTTTAACTCAAATGATAACTCCTCTTATATGAATAAGAAGATGGAGGGTGAGTCATGATCTCAGACTCGCCAAGTTGGTGTGTAATATACAATTTTTTTTTCTCAAAAAAATATCATTTTAAATGATAAGTTCTATTGCTCATTAGGGGTATTTGGATAATTAAAAAAAAAAAAAAAAAAAAAGATAATTACATTCTACTTACTAACTTTACATTTCGAATCCTTTCCTCCTTCGACTCCAACTCTCTAAGCACTTTGTGCATGGAGATGTGTCATTTTTTTATTTTTTTTTTTTTTTTTTTTGTTTGAAAGAAAATTTTATTGAAACCCAACAGATACAGAATCTTGGCCAGCCTCATCCAAGATTACATTTACAAACTCGGAGGGCCAAACCCTATATCAAAAGAACTAAAAAAGATTAACCCAGAGACCAATTGGCTAGCACATGCGCAGCCTGATTAGCCTCCCTATGAACCCAATTAAAAGATACATGGCCAAAGTCCCTAAATACATTCTTAACTGAGTCCACAAAATTCACAAGCCTCCAAGGAATTTCCTTCCCACCAGCTCTAATAGCATCTATATAAACTTTACAATCACTCTCTATAATGCAGTTACAAAAAGAGAAGTTCAAAGCAATGTGGGCAGCCAGAAGAATAGCATTAGCCTCTACTTGAACAGGGACATTGGTGTTAACTTTCTTAGAAATCGCAAACACCAATGTCCCTCTCCAATCTCTGGCAACAACAGTTATACATGAAGAAATAGCACCAACTGCTGCATCACAATTCAGTTTTAGCATACCTTGACTTGGGCAATGCCACCTAGCACTGTTTCTAGCTGGACCACTAGTCATCACTAGAACCTTAGGCCACATGCTCCAAAAATAGCTTCTGAATGCTTCTGATAATTTGACCCTCCATTGGAAGAGATTTCTCATTAATTGCTTTGTTTCTCCACATCCAAATCAAATCTAGCGCTAGAGCTCCAATAGCAGGAATTCATTTCTTTGCTCTTTATCCAGTTGGAGAAATGGAGGAGGTTCAACAAGTAACTCATTCAAATGAGCCGGAGATTGAACAAGCCAACTATCAATTCTAATGTTCCAGCGACTACCAAACCAAATAGCTCTAGCAATGTGGCAATGAGTAAAAAGATGCAGGGCTGACTCTATCTCAGCATTACAAAGAGGGCAGCTAGACTCAGAGGAAGGGGAAAACTCACTCAGCTTGTCCCTAGTGGGAAGAAGATTGAATGCAATTCTCCATAGATGCATCTTTAGCCTTTCATGAATGTTGGCCTTCCATATATTCCTTGTAAGGGAAACACTGCTAGATGAATTGTCACCTTCGGAAATGAGACAATAACAAGATTTCACCGAGAACTTCCCATTTTCAGATTTGGTCCAAGTCTATCTATCTCCCATACCAAAAGACCAAATTGGGATGTTTTTAATAGCTACAATAGACTCATGGTCAAGCAGATCATTTAGCAAGATATCATTCCAGCCTGAATCCGAAGAATTTAGAAGTTGAGAAACTACCAAACAAGAATTATCTTCTTGAGCCCTTGGTGTTGGAATAAAACCTGATTTGTCAGGTAACCAAAGGTCCTCCCAAACTAAAATAGAATCCCCAGAACCTACTAATTTACACACTCCCAACTTGATTATATCCTTCACCCTTTCAATGCTCTTCCAAACCCAAGATGCATTAGAGACTTTAGGAGCTCTAAGCCAATCAGCTCTAACCTTGTACTTGGCAGCCAATTGCTTTACACAAAAACAATTTTTCTTGGACAAAATCCACCATCCCAATTTGGAAACTAAAGCTTGATTCATCTTCTCAAACTTCTTAAAACCAAGACCATCTTCGTCTTTCGGCCTACACAATTCATCCCATGCCATAGGAGTGTAAAACTTATTAGAATCCTCTTTTGGTTTCCACCAAAAATGTCTCACAACCGCATCTAACTTATCATTAATTTTCCTTGGGAGCAAAAAGGTGGACATAGTATAATTAGGGATGGATTGGGCAACAGATTTAATCAAAGTAGCTCTACCTGCCCAAGAAAGGCTTTTACTCTTCCAACTAGCCAATCTTGCTCAACCTTCTCCTTCACATAGGCAAAATCTCTGGCCTTGTTATTTGATAAGAACATGGCACCCCAAGTACTTAGTTCCATGCCTGAGCTTTTTAATTCTCAGCTGGTTTTTAACTTGTCTCAAAAATTCTAGGTGGACTCCTTTTGAAATAAAAATGCCAGACTTCTCAACACTTATAATTTGTCCAGACCATTTGCCATAGCAATCCAAGCAATTCAGCAGAGTTCTTATTTCTGACATCTTGGCATTGCAAAAAAGCATCACATCATCAGCATAGAAAAACCTTGTGATAGGTGGAGCTCCGTTCGCTAAATGCACCCCTCTAATATTACCCTTAATCTCCTCTCTACTAATTAGTCTAGCCAAGACCTTGCAGCCAATGATGAAGAGATAGGGGGAAAGGGGGTCCCCCTGTCTTAGTCCCCTAGATGGGTTGATTTTAGCTTCATGACTCCCGTTAATCAATAAGGTGTAGCTGACTGTGGACAGACATTGTTGAATTAAGGTGATAAATCTCTCACAAAACCCAAATGCCTTAAGTGTAGTCAACAAGAAACTCCACTCTATTCTATCATATGCTTTTTGAAAATCAATTGTCAGACCAATGCAGCCTTTTTTTCTTTTTCTTAGTTTTGAAACTGTGAACAATTTCCTACGCAAGAATTATATTTTTAGCAATATTTCTATCTGGAATAAAAGCTACCTGAGTAGGATCAATCATCTTTTCTAACAAAGGTCTTAGCCTAGAGGCTAAAATTTTCGAAATCACCTTATAGCAAACGTTGCAGAGACTGATAGGCCTGAACTGATTGAAATTATGAGCACCTTGAACTTTGGGGATAAGTGTGATTTAACTCACGGAGCAGCCAACCCTCTCTGAAAAAGCTTTGGACAACAACTACAAGTTGGTCTCCTACTATCGACCAATAATGTCTATAAAATAAACCAGGCATTCCATCTAGCCCCGGAGCTTTGAGGGGGTGCATTTCAAACACTACTCTTTTGATATCCTCAGCTGAAGGCACTGTAATCAGCATATCATTCTCCTGAATTGAAATACAAGGCTCAATTAAACCATCTAAATCTGGAGGAACATTGGGACAGGAGGATAGAAACACTTTTGAAAATTTGGAAGAAAAGTACTCCCCAATATCTTTCCTATTCATCAATCAAAGCCCATTCTCTTCCCTTATCTCTGTAATAAGATTTCTTCTCCTCCGCACCAAAGTGGACAAATGAAAAAATTTTGTATTGAGATCTCCTTCTTTGATCCATAACTCTCTGGATTTTTGTTTCCATTTAAGGTCCTCCCTTCTCCATTCATTCATCTAGCTGAAGATATAAAGCAGCTTCCAACTCCAGATTTTCTTTAGTAGGAGCTCTGTCTTGTACTTCTTTAATTCTTGCTTCTAATTCTCTAATTCTGGTCTTAGCAAAGCCAAACTGATTCCTATTCCAAACTTGTAGGTCAAATATGGTTTGTTGAATTTTCCTAGCCAACTTGAAACAATGAGAACCTTCTACCAAACCTTGCCAAGCTTTTTCTACAATCCCAAAACTTGAATCATCTCTGGTCCATATAGCTTCAAATCTGAAGGGCCTAGCCCTCACTGACTGATCCATATGAGTGTCCAATATACACTACAAAAAAAAATGCCTATTAGCGACCGAGAATTTTTGACAGACCCAAAAAGTCCTCTCAAAAAATCTTATTTGCGATGGCAAAATAAAGCCCTCGCAAATACTTGGTAAAATGTGAAATATTTGTGACCAATAAAAAAAGCTATCGCAATTATGTGTTATAGCCGTCACAAATACTAATATTTTGGAGGGAAATTTTCCCTCCACATTATTTGTGAGGGACAATTAAAAATCTCTCGTAGAAAGTGTATTATTTGTGACGATTAAAAAAAAGCCGTCACTAATACTAAATTATTCGCGAGGGATAAGATCGACCTTCACAAAAAATCATTAAAATGTCAAAATTTTTGGAGGGAAATTTTCCCACCAAATTATTTCCAAGGGACAATAAAAATCCCTTGCAAAAAGTTTTTTTTTTTTTTTTTTTTTTTTTTTTTTTTTTTTTTTTTTTTGTGTGGGTTAAAAATATGCCCTTACTAACACTAAATTATTTGGGAGGGCCACAATTGACCTTCGCAAAAAATCATTAAAATATATATATTTTTTTAGAGATAAAAGTTATTCTAAAATTCAAAGAAAAATAAAAAGAAACGTATAAATATATAGCACTTTGTATTCTTTAGATGAACCTTTTATTTACAATCTAAAAAAAAAAAACCTTTTATATACATCCTATATAAGAAAGATTTGTAATTATTTTCTAGACAATTGTACCCATAAAAAAATGATAGCACTTTCAACTTCAAAATGGTAGCCTAAAATTCAAGAATTTCAATCTTTTGTACTCTCTATCTCTCTTTCTCAAAAGTGAATAAAAATTTCTTCCCATTAAAATAATGCATAAAAGATTGGTCTATAACTCAAATGATTAATTACATCCGATTGGCAAGAAAATTGGCACGCATGTTAAAACCATATAGAACATGTAATCCAATAGTTGGATTTTCAAAATATGAATTCAATAATAAATTATCAAGTGATGTAACATTTTTTAGAGTTACATCACTTGTAACTTGAACCCAACTCTATATTTCTTAATTCAATTTGAATTTTAACAAATTTGCCGTTAGATTACATTATCTTCATATATTTTTCATGCCTATAAAATTTCAAGGTGATCAAATATTAATTGCTATGTCATCAATCAATTGTTTAAATTCAAGTTTTTATTGTTTAAAATAATGCATAAAAGATGAGTTTATAGCTCAAACGTAAATTACATCCGATTGGCATAAAAATTGGCATACATGTTTAGACCATATAAAACATGTAATCCAACGGATGGATTCTGAAAATATAAATTCAATAATAAGTTATTGGGTGTTGTAACATATTTTTGAGTTGCATTAGGTGTAACTGGAACCCAACCCTGTATTTCTTAATTCGATGTGAATTTTGATAAATCTACCATTATTTTCAAGCTTACAAAATTTTAAGGTGATCAAAGATTAATAGCCATGTCATCAATTAATTATTAAAATTCAAATTTTTGTAATTTAAAATAATGCATAAAATATGAGTTTATAGATCAAATAGTAAATTACATCCGATTGGCATGAAAAATGGCATGCATGTTAAGACCGTATAGAAAATACAATCTAACAGCAGGATTTTCAAAATATTAATTCAGTAATAAGTTATTAGGTGGTGTAATTTTTTTTCAAGTTATGTCAAGTGTAACTTGAACCCAACCCTGTATTTCTTAATTCAATGTAAATTGTGACAAACCTAACGTTAGATTACATTATCTTCATATATTTTTCATGCTTACAAAATTTCAAGGGGATCAAAGATTAATAGGCATGTCATCAATCAATTGTCTAAATTCAAGTTTTTGTAATTTAAAATATTGCAGAAAAGATGAGTTTGCAGATCAAATGGTAAAGTACATTCGATTGGCATGAAAATTGGCATACATGTTAAGACCATATAAAACATGTAATCCAACGGTTGGATTTTCAAAATATAAATTTAATAATAAGTTACTGAGTGGTGTAACATTTTTTTGAGTTGCATCAAGTGTAACCTGAACTCAACCCTGTATTTCTTAATTAGATGTGAATTTTGACAAATCAACCTTTAGATTACATTATTTTCATATATTTTTCATTCTTACAAAATTTAAAGGTGATCAAAGATTAATATTCATGTCATCAATCAATTTTTTAAATTCAAGTTTTTGTAATTTAAAATAATGCATAAAAGATGGGTTTATAGATCAAATGGTAAATTACATCCGATTGGCATGTAAATTGGCATGCATGTTAAGACCATATAGAATATGTAATCCAATGGTTGGATTTTCAAAATATGAATTTAATCATATGTTATTGGATAGTGTAATATTTTTTAAAGTTGCGTTAGGTATAACTGGAACCCAACGTTATATTTCTTAATTTGATGTAAATTTTGATAAATCTACCGTTAGATTACATAATCTTCATATATATTTTCATGCTTACAAAATTTCAAAGTGGTTAAAGATTAATAACCATGTCATCAATCAATTGTTTAAATTTAAGTTTTTGTAGTTTAAAATAATGCATAAAAGATGAGTCTATATATCAAATGGTAAATTACTTCTGGTTGGCATGAAAATTGGCATTTATGTTAAGACCGTATAGAAAATATAATCCAGCGGCTGGATTTTCAAAATATGAATTCAATAATAAGTTATTAGGTGGTGTAACATTTTTTTTTAGTTACGTCAAGTGTAACTTGAACACAACCATGTATTTCTTAATTCGATGTGAATTGTGATAAATCTAACGTTAGATTACATTATCTTTATATATTTTTTATGCTTATAAAATTTCAAGGTGATCAAAAATTAATAGGCATGTCATCAATCAATTGTCTAAATTCAAGTTTTTGTAGTTTAAAATAACGCATAAAAGTTGAGTTTAAATATCAAATGGTAAATTACATTCAATTGGCATGCATGTTAAGAACATATAGAACATGTAATCCAACGGTTGAATTTTCAAAATATAAATTCAATAATAAGTTATTCGATGGTGTAACATTTTTTTGAGTTGCATCAGGTGTAATTGGAACCCAACTCTGTATTTCTTAATTTGATGTGAATTTTGATAAATCTACTGTTAGATTACATTATTTTCATATATTTTTCATGCTCACAAAATTTTATGGTGATGAAAGATTAATAGTCATATCATCAATCAATTATTTATATTCAAGTTTTTGTAGTTTAAAATAATACATTAAAGATGAGTTTATAGATCAAATGTAAATTATATCCGATTGGCATGAAAATCGGCAAGCATGTTAAGACCATATAGAACATATAATCCAATAGTTGTATTTTTAAAATATGAATTCAATAATAAGTTAATGGGTGGTGTAACATTTTTTATAGTTACGTCAATAGTAAGTTGAACCTAGCCTTATATTTCTTAATTCGATTTGAATTTTAACAAATCTACCGTGATTACATTATCTTCATATATTTTTCATGCTTACAAAATTTTAAAGTGATCAAAGATTAATAGGCATATCATCAATCAATTGTCTAAATTCAAGTTTTTGTAGCTTAAAATAACACATAAAAAATGAGTTTAAAGATCAAATGGTAAATTACATCTAATTAGCATGAAAATTTGCATGCATGTTAAGAACATATCGAATATGTAATCCACGGTTAGATTTTTTAAATATGAATTCAATAATAAGTTATTGGGTGGTGTAACATTTTTTTGAGTTGCATCAGGTGTAATTTGAACCCAACCCTGTATTTCTTAATTTGATGTGAATTTTGACAAATCTACCGTTATATTACATTATATTCATATATTTTTCATGCTTATAAAATTTTAAGGTGATCAAAGATTAATAGTCATTGTGCGCACCGAAAGCGAGATCACTAGGCTGGGCTGGGACTCACTTTGGCTGACAACTTATTTGTGTGGTGGGCTTGGGCTTCCTACACTGGGTTGTTCTCAACACTGAGACCCAATGAGGTCACTTTTCTCTCTTATCCTGCCTGAAACGCTCTCCCCTCTTTACTGTCTGTTTCTTACCCTCTCTCTCTCTCTCTCTCTCTCTCTCTCTCTCTCTACTTGACTTCTTTTCCTCAACCTTCAACAACCTCCCCTCGTCCCTGTGTTCCTCCTATTTATAGCTCAAACTTTGTGGAGTGACTGTGATTATTTTCAGGTTTAGTGCCCCAAGCGATCCAATGCTATCACTCATAAGTGGGTGGTTAGGTGGTAGTGGGAGGCGGTGCAAGTGGCCTGGGAACTTGTTTTTCCCATTCTGCGAGTATCCTAAGCGGATGTGCTGTCTAAGGAGCCGCCGAACATGCAACGGACGGGGTGCCTGTTGGTTGTTCATATATGCTCGAAGAACGGGAGCCTGTTGGTTGTTCATATATGCTCGAAGGACGGGACAGACGATTCACCGAGAAACTCTGAAGTGGTACATTATGGGCCCGTGGGCCATTCACCCATATTGGGTCCCGAGGCCCAAATGGGTTCTGGCGTAGAGTGCCATATAATAGCCCCCCCTTGATTCATCCCCGCTCTCGGGGTGAATCAATGATCCCAAGGGGTGGCAATCCACCAGGGAAACCGAAGAGTCAGTGTCCGTCAATTGAGGAACGTGTTAATGCACCTCTCAAAAGACGCGTCCAAATCTAACTGATGGCTTAGCCGTCATTATTGTCTGACGGTTCGTGAACCGAGGCGTTACGCGTGTGGCAGTTAAGACGGCGATTCGCATGGTTCCCCGTCAGCGGATTATTGAATGCATTTTGCCTGGTCTTTTTATCCCTATAAATAGCGGTTCCTGTCGCTTTTATTCACTTTTGCATTTCTCACCATTCGCCTTTTTACTCTGCCGAGCATTACTCCTTCGTGGTTCATCTCCCAGCCCAGAACATACCTCCTCCTTAGAGCCCAGTAAGTTCCTCTCCTTCTTTTTCTTCTCCCTGCTTATTCCATTTCATTTTGTTCTTCAATATTCTCAGTATCTCTTTTCTTCTTAGCATTTTTGCCTACAGAATGGGTTACTCATACCTCCTTTCCTCTGCCAATGCTTTGGCTAGTTTTAGGGTTGCCTTCAATGTTCCTAGGGACGTCGATATTGCCTACTGTAACATGGGCGATATTGACATTCAAAGGCGCCATGGTGTAAACACGGTGTTCTTTCCCTTGATCGCCATTCTAGAGGGTGGACTTCAGTTCCCGGTTGACCCCCTGGTCCTTAGCACCCTTAGGTTTTATGGCCTTTGTCCCGACCAACTCCCTCCCAACTTTTACCGAGTAGTGAGTTATGTGAGTAGGTTGAACCAGTTGTACGGGTTACAACTAAATCACCATGACATTAATTTTATGTACAGTTTATGTGGCAATATCAAATCGGATTATTACTTAAAAACAAGAGACGTAAGGGTACGGCTCATTTCGTGCCTATCGGACTCAAATAGAAACTCGGCTAAAGACTTAGTTCAGGTGAGCGGCAACTGGTTTGCCGAGGAACTCCTATGCGCATTTTCACCACGCGATGTTGGTCGGTACCATGCATCATCCATCTAATTTCTTTCGATTTTGGTTCGTGTATAACTACTGAGTAACTCTTATTTCCTGTGCAGAGAGCAAAAGGTTCAAGCCAGATCTCAGGGTGGTACATGTTCGGGACCTAAATTTTGTTCTTAGGTCAGAAATTTTTGTTCACACTGACAGACAACTCCAAGCGTCTCACCTTATCCTCGGCGTAGATCCCGTTTACTCGACTTGGAAGAGGTTTAGTCAAGCCTTGTTAGTTGAAAGCCCGCTCCTTTCCTACATAGACGTTCGGCACGCGAACTTCCTTCCCCCCAAGTTTACCGTTGGTGAAGCACGTGCTCACGGTCCCAGGTTTATTTGTTCGGACGAATGACCGCCCATTCGTGACAAATCGGCTGAGCGCGTGTTGTGAGTATGCCGAGAGAGGGCTCACGAGCAGGTTCAGCAAGATCCACTTCCGCCCGAGGACCATATAGAGCTCGGGGATCCCGTTCAGGAGGTTAAAGGCGCGGCCGCAAAATCAATCAGCTCATCTGAAACAGAATCCTACCAAGGCAACGAAATGGTGGTCAGGAGAAAAATGATGATCAACCGCTTCATCCCGAGCGCACAGCCCGCGCAGCAACAACAGTAATCCCTTGCCCAGGATCCCACTCCTCCCCCTACCCCTGCAAGTCGTGCCCGAAAGAAGCAACGCACGGACGAGCAGAGACAAACAAGTTCAAGCGACGTGCCATCCAGGCCGCCACTCCGGCCGTCATCGGGTATCGTAATCCGAGAGCAAACGGCACCCACCACGGCGAACTTGGCGTTTTTGTCCCGATCCTCGGCCGAATGGCAACCCCCTTTCTAGCTAGACGGCAAACCCCTTCCCGCTACAGCCACCGTACAGATGTGGGAAAAGGGTCACAGGGGAAGCGTTGCTCAGAGTCTGGCGTGCGGCCTTCTCCTACCCGAAGACGTGCACGCCTTCTCAGAAAGGACAAATGAGTCTTTAGGAAGACGGTTGCAGTGGCACACCATAACGATAACTGTTTCGTCTTTTTTATCGTTCTCAGTTTATTACTCGTCCTTGTACGTGTACTTTTTCTTTCCCCTTACAAATATCGTTACGGTGGGCAAGCCGCGCAGTTATCATACATCGTGAATGGGCGGATGAAAGAGCTGGCCGAAGATGCCGAGCGGGAGAAGGCTTTGAAAGATGTTGTAGAGGCCACAGCCAAGGAGAAGATGAAACATGCCGAGGATGCGGTGGAAAAAGTTGCTGCTGCAGAGAAGGCCCGGGCTCTAGCCGAAGGGAGGTCCACAGATCTTGAAGTGCAGTTGGGGGGAACCGAGCTTAAGCGGGTAGAAGCCCATAGTTTAAACGTCATGCTGGAGGGACAACTGGCCGATTCAAAGGCGGCGTTAGAAGCTTGCGGAAGCAAGTGGTACGACGAAGGGTTCGCCGACGCAGAGAACTCGGCAGAGCCAGTCATTCGCCAGGCTCACCTGCTCGGTTTTGAAGAGGGCTGGTTCGCTGCCCTTCGAGTCATGGGGGTTCCCGAGGATTCCTCCCTACGAGATCGCGGCAAAATCCCCTTTCTGAACCCCTCCACTGCCGCGCAGAATGCTCCGTTGGTGATTGATGAGGAAGAGACCACCAGCATAAGAGAGCTGGTAGACGCCATCGATTCTCACGTGGAGCCAGTTGATATAGAGGCGATTAGCCATTCTCAGGCTAGGGGGGACGCCCAGTTGCAAACATCTTCAGCTGACCAGCAACCTCCCGAGGACCCGTTTTTTGTTCAAGCAGCAGATCTCTGAAGTTGATCGCCATACCGGGTTTCTTGTGTTTTATTTTTCTTTTTCCTTTACAACGTTTAACCGAACTAGATTGCCTACGTCACCGGGCTGTGGTGACGGAACAATTTATTTACTTTACGGCCTTATTTATCTTCTGAGTTACCCGGTTTTTGGCAACTAAACATCAGTTTAATCTTTAAATGCTGCTCTAAGTTATGTTTGTGAATGCTTTACTATGGGATGCTTTTATTTGACCGAGCGGTCCATCTTCATCTGTTGTCGGGGTTTTTTTTTTTTTTTTTTTTGTTAGGTCCACCTTAGAAGCAAATGAGGTTTCCACTTGCTCGGTGATGGGAATCGAACCGCGGGTCAGGCTTTTGTCCTTAGGAGTAAATTAGGTTTCCACCTGCTCGGCGATGGGAATCGAACCGAGGGTCAGGCTTTTGTCCTTAGGAGTAAATTAGGTTTCCACTTGCTCGGCGATGGGAATCGAACTGAGGGTCAGACTTTTGTCTTTAGACGTAAATTAGGTTTCCACCTGCTCGACAATGGGAATCGAACCGAGGGTCAGGCTTCTGTCCTTAGGAGTAAATTAGGTTTCCACCTGCTCGGCGATAAGAATCGAATCGAGGGTCAGGCTTCTGTCCTTAGGAGTAAATTAGGTTTCCACCTACTCGGCGACAAGAATCGAACCGAGGGTCAGGCTTCTGTCCTTAGACATAAATTAGGTTTCCTATTGCTCGGTGCTAGGAATCGAACCGAGGGTCAGATTTAGAACAATGCCAATGCGCACGAACAAACATCATTTTTCTTATTAACGAAACACGTACACGCAAGACACCTCAACTTCAGTGATAGTACTTTTTTAGATTGTGGACATTCCACGGTCTAGGCAATGGTCTCTCGTCTAGGTCTTCTAAGTAGTAAGACCCGGTGCCGGCCACTGCGGTCACTCGATAGGGCCCCTCCCATGTCTGTGCCAATTTCCCTGCACTGGTGTCTCGCATGCTTCCCACGGCTCTTCTGAGAACCAGATCCTCAGCTATAAACTCCCTCGCTCTTACGTCTCGGTTGTATCTTCGTGCGAGCTTCTGTTGATATTCCGCGAGCTGTATGGTCACCATCTCCCGGCATTCTTCCAACTTGTCCAAGCACCCCACCATCATTTCGTTGTTCTAGGCAGGATCAAACCCTGTGATTCGTGCACTGCATAAGCTTACCTCGGTTGGGACAACTGCTTCCGCACCGTACGCGAGAGAAAAAGGAGTCTCCCTGATGGATCTTCTGGGAGTTGTCCGGTAAGCCCATAAAACTTTGGGTAGCTCCTTGGCCTAGTTCCCTTTCGCACCCACTAGCCTTTTCTTCAGCCCATCTACAATTACCTTGTTCATAGCCTTGGCCTGACCGTTGCTCTGGGGATAAGTCGGAGTCGAGTACCTGTTTTTTGTACCAAGTTCATGGCAGAATTCTCGGAACACCCAATTGTCGAATTGCAGTCCGTTGTCTGATATGAGGGAGTTTGGCACCCAAACCTTGTCACTATATTCTTCCATACGAATTTCTTCATATCAACATCCCGTATATTGGCCAGAGCTTCCGCCTCCGCCCATCTAGTGAAATAGTCAACGGCCACAAGCACGAATCTTCGATTTCCCATCGCGCGGGGGAATGGGCCGATGATATCCAGGCCCCACTGTGCAAAAGGCCAAGGACTGCTGATCGGGTTCAAATGACCGGTAGGTTTATGGATCAAAGGGGCATGCTTCTGACACTGTTCGCATCTAAGTACATACTCGGCGGCGTCCTTCTCCATTTAAGGCCACCAAAACCCTTGAGTCATTGCCCGGTGTGCCAATGAACGTCCCCCCACGTGGCCACCGTACACCCCATCATGTAGTTCTGCCAAAAGCTTGCCCACCTTCTTTGGGTGTAAGCATAATAGGTTTGGTCCTCCGGACGATCTTTGGTACAAGGTCCGGTCTTCAAACAGCCAATACCGGGGAGCCATTCTACGTAATTTGCTACTCTCCCTTTCATCACTCAGTAGTCGATCTTCTACCAGAAAGTCAATGATGGGGTCCATCCAACTCGGCCCAAGGGTTCTGACGGCTGCAGCTTCAACCCCCGCGCTTTTCGAACCATTCGACACCCTGACGCTTGGCTCCGAAACCAACTCTACTTTAATTAGCTAGGGTATCTCTTCGGCTACCGACGATGCCAACGTGGCCAAGGAGTCGGCGTGTTTGTTTTGGGTTCGGGCTACTTGGAATATCTTAATCGTGCTGAAGCTAGACATAGCCTGTTTCACTCGTCTTAGGTACGTTTTCATCCGGGGATCTCGAGCTTCGAAACTGCCTTGCACCTGATTAACCACTAGACGCAAATCTGAGTATACCTCCACCTCCCAAGCACCCAGGCTAGAAACAGTCCTTAGTCCAGCCAAAAGAGCTTCGTATTCTGCCTCATTGTTGGATGCCTTGAAACACAACCTAAACGAGTGTTCCAACCGTATTCCTTCTGATGTGATTATGACGACCCCCGCACTAGCCCCCATGCAGTTTGACGCACCGTCCACGAACACCTTCCACGAGCGAACCTCTAGTCGACAAACTATCTCTATATTCCTCTTTGGCGAAAACTCGACGATGAAATCTGCAAGAACCTGCCCTTTCACCGAGCTTCGTGGTATGTACCGTATGTCAAACGAACCAAGTCTAGTTCCCCATTTTACTATTCAGCCCATGAAGTCCGACCTCTTCAGTAATGACTGTAAGGGATACTCAGTCAAGACGTATGCCGTATGAGCCTGAAAGTAGAGCAGCAGCTTCCTAGTGGCGTGTATCAGAGCCAATACCAGTTTTTCCAAGGGTAAGTACCTTGTTTCGGCATCAACCAGAGTCTTGCTGATGTAGTAGACGGGCTGCTGGATTCCTTTGTCCCTTAGCAGCACAGCGCTTACAGCGTGTTTGGATACTGCCAGATATATGAACAAATCCTCACCCGGTTCTAGCGCCGTAAGCATCGGTGCCCGCGCCAAATAATCCTTAAGATCCATAAAGGCTTTGTCGCACTCTTCACTCCATCGAAATCCGGTCCACTTCTTCAACAGTTGGTAAAACGGTCAACAGCACTTTGCGAATTTGGAGATGAACCGGTTAAGGGCAGCTAGCATCTCGGTCAACACTTGTACTTCCTTTCGGTTGTTCTGTGGCTTCAAACTCCTCACAGCTTCAATCTGGTCGAGGTCGACCTCAATTCCCTGGGCTAGTGATTAGATAGCCCAGGAATTTCCCCGCCTCTACACCAAATGCACACTTCTCGGCATTGAGACGCAACCTGTGCCGCCGAAGGACCCCGAACACTTCTTGAAGATCCTCCATATGCCGGGTTACCTGCTTGCTCTTCACCATCATGTCGTCAACATATACTTCAACTATACGCCCTATCATGTCTTGGAACATCCTTGTCATCATCCGTTGGTATGTGGCCCTGGCATTCTTTAGTCCGAAGGGCATCTTCATATAATGGTAATTTGCCTCCGGGGAGATGAATGTCGTTTTCTCTTGGTCTTCGGATACTAAGGTGATCTGGTGATACCTCTGAAAAGCGTCCAGGAAGCTCATCCACGGGTGCCCATATGTGGCGTCCACCAGCTGATCAATTTTTTGCACGGGGAAGGGATCTTTTGGGCACGCCTAGTTCAGGTCGATGAAGTCCACGCAAACCCTCCATTTGCCGTTCTTCTTTTTTACTACTACGGTGTTAGCCAGCCAATCCGGGAAGAATATTTCCCTTATTACCCCAGCATCCTTCAGTCTCCGGACTTCCTCATTCACAGCTTTTATGTGCTCCCAGGACGATCTCCTCGACCTCTGCTTCTTAGGAGTGGACAGGGGGTCGACCCCAAGTTTATGGACTATGAACTCGAGATCTACCCCCGGCACTTCGTACGGGCTCCAAGCAAACACATCCACATTCTATATTAGGACCAGCGACATTTCTACTCTTTCCCGATCATCCATGCTTTCTCCAATATGGAAGTACTTGTCTGCGTCCGGCAATACCTTCACCTTGACCATCTTCTCGGCACATGCGTCATCCTTCTCCTGTGAATTCTGTAATTGCTATAAGGGGATTCCCGACGAAGGGCAACTACGCTCGGCCTACTCCTTCTGGTCGGGCTACTCCTTCTTGCAATTGACTACGACGACCAAGCATTGCCTGGCTGCCCACTGGCTCCCTCTCACCACAATGATACCATGGTTGGTAGGAAACTTCACCTTCAGGTGCAGAATGGACGGGACAGCCCCCATCGCGTGGATCCACGGCCTTCCTAGTATAGCAGTGTATAGAGAGAACGAGGCAAACACTATAAACTTCACCACCACCTCCTTGCCTTCCATATTGACGGGCAGGGATATCTGCCCCTCGGGAACCACCACTTTACCATCGAACCCAACTAACAGTGGGAATCTGAGCCTTGGTCTACATACTCCCGTGATCACGAACGATCTTGGCGGGCTTGGGATTCCCGCGAACATGAACATTCCCTTCGTCGACGAGATTCCCATGAATGGGATCGTTCGTGGCAACGGTCGGATCTAGATTAATTAGACCCTATCCCTTGATGATTATCCACGGAATTAGACCTTCTCTCCCGGTTATCCCGGTCCCTTCTACGTTGCATATTCTCCGCATTCCAGTTCCAAATCTCTCACCAACCTACGCAACCGTTCAAGCTTTTTGTCTCTATTATCGTGCTATCTGTGCCTTGACGCTACTGATGCAGTTCGCTGCGTTTGGAAAGATCTCTCACCGAGATTGGACCTCTCTTCATCCCATTCACGATTCCTATCTTCGAGTCGTATATGCCTCCGTTCTCGCCAAGAAGACCCCGTAGAAGATCCCGTCGACCTGCTTTCCGTACCACTTACGGAATGTCTCCTAGCCATCCCCTCGTGCGAGTCTCGTCGGAACCATGGCTTCGTAAGAGTTTCCTACAGACGGTGCCAATTATGCGCACCGAAAGCGAGACCACTGGGCTGGGCTGGGACTCACTTTGGCTGACAACTTATTTGTGTGGTGGGCTTGGGCTTCCTACACTGGGTTGTTCTCAACACTGAGACCCAATAAGGTCACTTTCCTCTCTTATCCTGCCTGAAACGCTCTCCCCTCTTTACTGTCTGTTTCTCACCTTCTCTCTCTCTCTCTCTTTCTTTCTCTTTCTACTTGACTTCTTTTCCTCAACCTTCAACAACCTCCCCTCGTCCCTGCATTCCTCCTATTTATAGCTCAAACTTTGTGGAGTGGCTGTGATTATTTTCAGGTTTAGTGACCCAAGCGGTCCAATGCTATCACTCATAAGTGGGTGGTTAGGTGGTAGTGGGAGGCGGTGCAAGTGGCCTGAGAACTTGTTTTTCCCATTCTGCGGGTATCCTCGGCGGAGGTGCTGTTTGAGGAGCCACCGAACATGCAACGGACAGGGCGCCTGTTGGTTGTTCATATATGCTCGGAGAACGGAAGCCTATTGGTTGTTCATATATGCTTGGAGGACGGGATAGACGATTCGCCGAGAAACTCTGAAGTGCTATATTATGGGCCCGCGGGCCATTCACCCATATTGGGTCCCCAGGCCCAGATGGGTTCTTGCGTAGAGTGCCGTACAGTCATGTCATCAATCAATTGTCTAAATTCAAGTTTTAGTAGTTTAAAATAATGCATAAAAAGATTAGTTTATAGATCAAGTGGTAAATTACATTCGATTGGCATGAAACTTGGCATGCATATGTAATCCAATGGTTGGATTTTCAAAATATGAAATCAATAATAAGTTATTGGATGATGTAACATTTTTTAGAGTTACGTCAGATATAACTTGAACCTAACCCTATATTTCTTAATTCAATGTAAATTTTGATAAATCTACTGTCTGATTACATTTTCTTCATAGATTTTTCATGCTTATAAAGTTTTAAGGTGATCAAAAATTAATATGCATGTCATCAATTAATTATCTAAATTCAAATTTTTGTAGTTTAAAATAACGCAAAAAAGTTGAGTTAAAAGTTCAAATGGTAAATTGTATCCAATTGTCATGCATTTTAAGAACATATACAACTTGAAATCCAATGGTTGGATTTGCAAAATATAAATTGAATAATAAGTTATTGGGATAGTGTCAGTAAAGTTCAGAAGATTCTGATATCTTGTGGTCCTTTTTTACCTGATAGACCCACTCTCTATCCTCCTTTACTTTTATTTTACTTTTCCAATTCCAAACTTCAATTATGTTTAAAATCAAAAGGAATTTTCAATAACTTCTCCGCATTTTTGTATTGTTTGGACAGTAAACAATGATATTTAACTTTTACATATTTACTTTTTCAAATACATTTTGTAATAAATTCTTTATCTTGTCTTTATCTCATTTAGATATTATTTCTTCTTTCATTATTTATTCTTTTTTTAACAACTATATTTTTCAATGAGAAGTGTTAAGCCCATAACATTTTTCGCAATACTTTCACAACAAAATTTATGTGGAAAGTTATTACTAGTTCTAATTTAAACCTACCATTGAAATTATCTTTTTACTCACCAATATTAACTAATAATAATATGTTACTTAAAATTTATTATAAAAATATTGTGATAGTATTTCTCAATTAAGATTCTTTATTTTTTATATTATTTTTTCTTTCTTTCATGTTCATGTTCATCCATACGTTTTTTTTTCTTCTTCTTGTTTTTCTCCTCCACACACGTGTCCAGTGTCCTATATCTATCCCCCCTTCTTTTATTTTCTTTTTCTCTCTTATTCAAACTGTCAAATACTATATATGCTAAATCTTAGCATAAAAAATTCAAAAAGCATACTTCATCAAAACTCTTAAATCCTATTAATTTTGCAATCTAACTACAATGTTCACTGCTAACTTAGTCAAATGTTGCGGCTGAACACAAAAAAAAAAAAAAAAAAAAAAAAAAAAAAAAAAAGGCAAAACGCAAACTTGAGGAAACGTGGACACGTAAACGCACAATCCAAACGCCCTCTATCTCTAGTAGCCCATTGGAGCGAGATTCTAAAACAAACAAAAAAAAAAAAAAAAAATTGTTTAATAAAACATGTTTCCCTTCTCTCTCACATTTTCGCACCTATCTCCTCTTTTTTCCCTCATTTTTTTTTTTTCTGGTTCTCTCTTTCTCCCACGCCTATGCCTCTGCCTCCTCTCCTTTGTTTTTTTTTTTCTTCATTCTCCCTCAACCTAAGCCACTCTTCCCTTCCCTCAACCCATGCCGCCAAACCCATCTCTATTCTCTGTTCTTTGTTCTCTCTTCATGGGTCTGCGTGGATCGAAGGAGTCGTGGGTCGGAGTGTGGGTTTTTGGTTTGGAGCGTGAATCGAAGGGTGGATCGAAGCCTGGGTCTGATTGTTCGTGGGTCGAAGCGTGGATCAAAGGAGTTGTAGTCCAATTTGGTTGATTTGGTTTGTGGGTTTTGCTATAGTATCCTGAAAGGAAAGCCAACTGATAAAGGCGAAAATGCACTTTTCGTCCCTATATTTTGGGTCAATTCTCATTTTGGTCCCAAAATTGATTTCTTTGCAAATTTCATCCCTAAAAAAAGAAAATCGTTTTTAAAATGGTCCCTGCCGTCAACCCACTCATGGAAACCTACTACGTGGCAAATGGAATGCTCTTCTTGCTGACGTGGCACTGACGTGACCATTAAAATATTATTAAAAAAATTATTTGGCATTTTTTAAATGCCACGTTAGTGCTACATCAGTTTTCTCAATTTTAATTTTAATATTATTAAAAATAAAAACCAGATTTCTCCATTTTAATTTTATTTAAAAAAAATGAAAAAAAACAAAAAAAAATTTACTTTTTCAAGCCGTAAAGATTGAAGCTTAAGCTCCATCTTGTTCTCATCTCTCACTCTCTCATCTCTCAAGAGCTAAACAGCATGACCACTCAAAAATCAAAATCAAGATCAAGAGAACCCATAACCCTTTAAATTGAAGACCCACAAAACCCATCTCACAATCAAACCGTATCTGGTTTGATCATGGGATTTCTTGGAATTTTTGATGATGTTGGTGTTGGTTTTGAGGATGGAGTTTGTGGGGGTTGAGTTTCATAGATTGATGCGGGTAAGGATCGTGATGGAGATGATGTTGATGTTGGTGATGATTTGGTGGGTTTGATTGAAGAATGTGAGCAGTGAGGGCTTGGAGAAGTGGGTCTGGTGAAGAAGAGTGCCGTCGCTCGGTGGTTTTGGTGAACTCGGATCGGTGGGCGTTGTGAACACGNAAAAAAAAAAAAAAAAAAAAATTGTTTAATAAAACATGTTTCCCTTCTCTCTCACATTTTCGCACCTATCTCCTCTTTTTTCCCTCAATTTTTTTTTTCTGGTTCTCTCTTTCTCCCACGCCTATGCCTCTGCCTCCTCTCCTTTGTTTTTTTTTTTCTTCATTCTCCCTCAACCTAAGCCACTCTTCCCTTCCCTCAACCCATGCCGCCAAACCCATCTCTATTCTCTGTTCTTTGTTCTCTCTTCATGGGTCTGCGTGGATCGAAGGAGTCGTGGGTCGGAGTGTGGGTTTTTGGTTTGGAGCGTGAATCGAAGGGTGGATCGAAGCCTGGGTCTGATTGTTCGTGGGTCGAAGCGTGGATCAAAGGAGTTGTAGTCCAATTTGGTTGATTTGGTTTGTGGGTTTTGCTATAGTATCCTGAAAGGAAAGCCAACTGATAAAGGCGAAAATGCACTTTTCGTCCCTATATTTTGGGTCAATTCTCATTTTGGTCCCAAAATTGATTTCTTTGCAAATTTCATCCCTAAAAAAAGAAATCGTTTTTAAAATGGTCCATGCCGTCAACCCACTCATGGAAACCTACTACGTGGCAAATGGAATGCTCTTCTTGCTGACGTGGCACTGACGTGACCATTAAAATATTATTAAAAAAATTATTTGGCATTTTTTAAATGCCACGTCAGTGCTACATCAGTTTTCTCAATTTTAATTTTAATATTATTAAAAATAAAAACCAGATTTCTCCATTTTAATTTTATTTAAAAAAAATGAAAAAAAACAAAAAAAAATTTACTTTTTCAAGCCGTAAAGATTGAAGCTTAAGCTCCATCTTGTTCTCATCTCTCACTCTCTCATCTCTCAAGAGCTAAACAGCATGACCACTCAAAAATCAAAATCAAGATCAAGAGAACCCATAACCCTTTAAATTGAAGACCCACAAAACCCATCTCACAATCAAACCGTATCTGGTTTGATCATGGGATTTCTTGGAATTTTTGATGATGTTGGTGTTGGTTTTGAGGATGGAGTTTGTGGGGGTTGAGTTTCATAGATTGATGCGGGTAAGGATCGTGATGGAGATGATGTTGATGTTGGTGATGATTTGGTGGGTTTGATTGAAGAATGTGAGCAGTGAGGGCTTGGAGAAGTGGGTCTGGTGAAGAAGAGTGCCGTCGCTCGGTGGTTTTGGTGAACTCGGATCGGTGGGCGTTGTGAACACGGTTCGGTGGTTGGGTCTGCTGATTCGAATCAGTTTGGGTTGTGATCTGGCCTGATCTTAGCCATGCCCAAAACCCTTACCTCCACCCCTGCCGTTCACCAACACCGCCACCCTACGCAGTGGCTCTCAAACCCATATGATTGGGTTGACGAGGGAGATGGTGGGTTTCTATTCTTTTTTTCCTGGGATTGAATATTCTGGGTTGTTGTTGGGATTGAATATTCAGGATTCATGATCAAGATGAATTTGGAATAGGAATTTGATAATTTGAATGTGAAATTTACGAGTTTATGGGTTTGTTGCATTTATTTTTTGTTTTCCTGGCAGTGATGGAGATTGGATTTGGTTGCTGGAGATTGGATTTGTTTGCTGGGTTTGTTTCTTGGATTTGGGAAGAACAAACTGTTATGTTCTTACGAAAAATTAATGAAAAGTTTAAAAAAAAAAAAATGATTAAGTTAGATTTTAGCTGTTTTGAAAATTTTTAATTTATTTTTTGTTTAAATTTTCTGACATGGCTTTTAAAAAAAAAAATTAAAATGCTGATGTGGCATTTAAAAAATGCCAAATAATCTTTTTTAATAATATTTTAATGGCCACGTCAGCGCCACGTCAGCAAAAACGGCATTCCGTCTTCCATGCCCAAAACCCTTACCTCCACCCCTGCCGTTCACCAACACCGCCACCCTACGCAGTGGCTCTCAAACCCATATGATTGGGTTGACGAGGGAGATGGTGGGTTTCTATTCTTTTTTTCCTGGGATTGAATATTCTGGGTTGTTGTTGGGATTGAATATTCAGGATTCATGATCAAGATGAATTTGGAATAGGAATTTGATAATTTGAATGTGAAATTTACGAGTTTATGGGTTTGTTGCATTTATTTTTTGTTTTCCTGGCAGTGATGGAGATTGGATTTGGTTGCTGGAGATTGGATTTGTTTGCTGGGTTTGTTTCTTGGATTTGGGAAGAACAAACTGTTATGTTCTTACGAAAAATTAATGAAAAGTTTAAAAAAAAAAAAATGATTAAGTTAGATTTTAGCTGTTTTGAAAATTTTTAATTTATTTTTTGTTTAAATTTTCTGACATGGCTTTTAAAAAAAAAAATAAAATGCTGATGTGGCATTTAAAAAATGCCAAATAATCTTTTTTAATAATATTTTAATGGCCACGTCAGCGCCACGTCAGCAAAAACGGCATTCCGTCTGCCACGTAGTAGGTTTCCTTGAGTGGGTTGACGGCAGGGACCATTTTAAAAACAATTTTCTTTCTTTAGGGATAAAATTTGCAAAGAAATCAATTTTGGAACCAAAATACGAATTAACCCAAAATGTAGGGACGAAAAGTGCATTTTCGCCACTGATAAAAGAGTGTTGGTGTTGAATTACATTACCCTCTTGAGTCTTGATCATTCTATGTTCTGTTAAGGTCTTCGAACTGAATATTTTATTGCTGTGGGGGCTGACTAGTGTAATGTGTCTTTTATATGTTTATACCCCAAATCATTTGCTCATTGGAATTAATGGGCCATGGGTACCAGTTCTAGTTTTTTCCTTAACTAGTATGTACATTCAAATATAATGATTGGGTGTGTGTGTGTATATATATATATTCTCAATTTTTTATATATCTTTTTTAATTTTTCATATTGTTTTGGCTCACGTTTGACATGTTAAGATATACTCTATAGGAGTCTTAGCAAACAGTCGTAGGTTTGCACTTCATGTGTTTGATGAAATGCTTATACAAATGTACTTCAATTTTGTATGTACTAACAAGATCTCTGTCTGACTCTTGACTTATTTGTAGGAGTTCAGGTAATCTTATTAGAGTCACCGTGTTATTTTGTTTTGTCCTATATATAAAGATGCAAAGGCTCTGCATGTTAATGTTTCTATATTATGCCAAAGAAAGAGCTGGGCTAAGATAAAAATTCAACATGATTGAACTCATGCAAGGAATTCTTATTATTTGTTTTCACAAAGAATTTCATAAGCCTACAGATAATACATGCCCAACATTCACTTTGAGTTTTGGATTTTTTATATATCATGTGTTCATGCGGATTAATAAATTTACTGTTCAGTGCTGACTTATTTGCTTATCTTTCAGGACTTATTGTTTCAGTGATGTAGCAGATGTGAGAGGTATGATTGACTAGATATTAAAACATCATGATTGTGAGATGGCCAAGACTTTTGGATTTTAGAGGTAAACATTAACATTTTCTTGAACATGGCTTTAACTCAAGGTAGTTATTTCGTGTCTTTTGAAACTGTTAAATTTTACAATTGGATTGTAAAATATTTTTTTTCATATTTCAACTCTTATTGGAGATTTGCGTTATGGGGATGCCTTAAGACTGCTGTATATGGTAGAGGAAGCATCCAAAGGGTAGGCACTTTGAATATTTCTTTATTGTCTCCATTGGCTATTAATACTAGGTTACTACACAGTTCTTTATAGTTTATATATTGTATGTTTAGAAGCATCCAAAGGATAGACACTTGGAATATTTCTTTATTGTCTCCATTGGCTATTAATATTGGGTGACATGCACAATTTTTTTCATCTGTAGAATTCAGACAGTTTGCCTTCCATGTATTGGTAACAAAATATAGCTTAATATAACTTCTGAAAACACATAAGTAATTTTAAAGCTTAAAGGAAGTCTCAATGACCTGCAAGATGAAGTTGTGTCTTATAGGATGGTAGTGTTGTCATATTTGGTTCATCACAAGTATTCTATACAAGCAAAAGTAAGTTTGCAATAATATTGGTTAATAAGGTGGGTCAGAGGGTCTGAATTATAATATATGAAATCAAGTCAAACAAAGAAACTAAATTAACTTGCATTGTGTACATAACTAATAAAAAATTCGTCTCTTCCCAAAAAAAAATAAAAAATAAAAAAACTAATAAAAAATTCAAACAGAACAACAAATCATGCGTAGTCTTAAAACACAGAACAAATGATAAGAGTTTTTCTAGACTCAAACATGCATAGTCCTAAAAATTCATTGAAGTGAGATATTATGACGGAGAGAGGAGAGAGAGAGATAGAGTTATTGTATTTATAAATAGAGATTGGTGAAAAAAGGGGGATTGAGACTTGGGAGGGGATCAATGAGGATATTCCAAGACCAGAGGCTGCTTTGTGGCTTTGGCTTTTGCTGGGTAGTGCTGCTACTTTCTTTCTTTCTTTCTTTCTTGTTTTTTTTTTTTTATTTTGGTTTTCTTTATTTGTTTTTTTCAGCAATTGAATTTGTTTGAATGAAAAGGTTCAAAAGAGAGAAAGTGGCTGTTAGAAACTTTCGCTAATAAGAGTACTTTGGTTTTGTGCTTAGTGGAAAATATGAAAAGATATATAGGTGCAAGTGCAACTGGGATCATTCTCAAAAATTAGATTACTATCACTTAATTTTTTTTGCTATTGATGAGCTATGGGCCTATAAGAAATAAAACAGACAAAATTCCTTGTGGGATATAGGTGCAAGTGCAACTAGGTTCATTCTCAAAAAGAGAGGCAAATAGATTATAGAGTCATAGAGTCCCACAAGCCCTACACTTTCGGGACTGGCTTCCATTGTAGTAACTTTAAGTCTTTAACACAAAATGAAAAAATGACTACTTGCAATTCAAATGGGTGTGATGATTGGGGGGCCTGACCATGTGTAGGGGTAGTGGTAGTCATGCTCATAATTGAGTAGTTACACACAGTCCACATAACCTAAATTTAAATTCTTCAATTAATTTAATTTATGGTTAATCACCCATGACACACACACACACACACACACACACACACACACACACACGCATGTAGCCTTATTACTTGATATGTGCATGCACATCTTATTACAATCTATGATTCATTTTTCTAAAAATTTATTTGTAGTGTACTAGTGCCCTAAAGCAAAAAGAGAAGGGCAAGTGGATTAAGACGAAAGCTTGTGCAACTGACTTTAGTATATAGTAAGTACTCTACATTGAATATTTGTAAACTTGTTTAATGAAATTAATGATGCTTGATATTTTGGTGGGTTGTTGAATTGAAGCAAGCGATATGAATAAACTTGTAATGAATAGACATTGTATTTTATTTTCTATGTCAATCTATAGTTGCAAAAAATGGCTAAAAAGGACAAAGACACTCATAATAAAATAACAAAATATGAGATGGAAAGAGCACATAAAATCAAGCAAAACCAAGAGAGAATAAATGCTTTGGGATTGAAGCAACTGTCAACTTCTTGGCCTAAATGTGCACGTGTGGAAAGAAAGAGAGTAAGTGTTCCTATTTTGTTATTATTGCTATAGGCTTTATTGCTTTAAGTACTTCTTGTTTTTTTTTGGTGCAAAACAGTAGTCGCATTTTTGGGAACATGCAAACCATATTGGCTTTTTTATTTGGGGGTTGAGTCTTATTGTAAGTATGTGGGTTGCCATTTAGGAAAAATTATGTGTGTAGTACTAATAATTGTTTTTGTTTTCTGGGTACAAAACAGTTAATAAAGTTATTGTTGTTGTTTATGATATATTATTATATGATTAGATTTGATATGGTAATATGCATATATATTTATTGAAGCATTGATACAAATACAAATTCACTTTAATTGTTTCATTTTAACTCATGTTTAATGCTTTTTTTTTTTTTAACGGATGGTACTAGCAGAGATGAAGAGGACAACTCAAACAATAACAACAAGGCCGAAAATAGCTTGGAGGGTAACTCAGAGGAAGACTAATATAGATCTTGTCATAATTCTAGTTGTTTTAGTTTAAAACAATGTTTAATTTCAGGATTTTTTTTTTTGGGTATATTCTATATTTTAAAGTTTGAACTTATATGAATTTTTATCTTCCGATAGATCATTTTTTGGTAATTATTGTACTATTGTATCAACTTTTAGTAATTATTATACTATTGTAATATGATAGTTTAAAAAAAAATGATATAAAAAAATTAAAATAAAATAATAAAATAATAAAATATTTCAAAAATTATATAAAATATTATCACTAATGACATAAAAGTTTGGTCATAAATAACTTTATAGTGACGACAAAAGTCCCTTGCAATTTATAGAATAGCAACGCCTCTTAACCCCTTGCAAAAACATTTTAAATGACAGTTTAATGTCATCACTATTATTCTTAACTAATTGCAAAGGGTTAAAATCCCTCACAAATAAATTTTAGCGATGTCATTATTTGTCTCATCGTTAATTTGAAATTTGCAAATAATTAATTGCGAGAGTATAAAGTTCTTCACAAATAGTTGTTTAACGACGACTATTTTCCCTTGCTAAAAATAAGTTGCAAGTGGTTAAAATCTCTCACAAATAAATTTTAGTGACGTCATTATTTGTCTTTAAAAAAGTATGTTGTCAATTTTAAATTCGTAAATAACTAATTACGAGGGCATAAAGGTCCTCACAAATAGTTGTTAACGACGACTACTTTCCCTCACTAAAAATAAGTGGTCAACTTTTCTTGTTGTTTGGTAATATATTTGTGAAGGCGGATTTGTTTCGTAACAACAGTAAATTGCCCTCGTAAATTATCTATTTGCGAAGGCATAGTCGCAAAATCTCTTTCAACAACAAAAGCAAATACGACGGCCTTCGAGGGCCATATACCCTCGCTAATAACCTTTTGCGATGATATTTGAATTTTTGTGAGGGCATTTTAGCCTCGCTAGTAGACTCTTTTCTTGTAGTGATAATTGGAGCATGATCTGAAGAAGGGGCGACTAAATGCTGAACACCAGCTTTCGAGAAAAGGCATTGCCACTCTTGGTTGCACACAGTTTTGTCCAGCCTTTCTTTAATATTGGCAAGACCTTCACGTTTATTAGACCACGTGAATCGAGAGCCGATAAAACCAAGATCAATTGCCTCGGTACCATGAACAAAATTGCTAAAACTTCTAGTTGAAGCTTCACCAAGGTATCTACTTCCTCTTTTATCCCCATTACTATCGACACAATTAAAATCCCTCATTACCAACCAGGGGCCTACAAAGGCACTGACCAAATCCTCCAAACACTTCCAAAATCTTGCCCTACCATTTACATGAGGAGGGCCATAAATCAAAAGAAAGAGCCAAGGTAAGGAAGGAGGATCAGAATAGACCAGAGATGCAATAACATTTTTGTCAGAGTACACAATCTCTAAATCCACACTAGCTTTCCAAAAAATGGCTAGACCTCCAGATTTCCCAACAGGATCCACACAAAACTTATCTACAAAACCAATACTTGATCAAATTCTTTCAATCCTACGCGACTTAGTTTTGGATTTAGCAATAAAAACTACATCAGGATTTTCTTTCCTAATGAGAGCCTTGAGGGCTCTAACTGTCGAGGCCCTACCAGCACCCCTGCAGTTCCACACCAGGGTCCTTATACCCAATCCAAGCGCAACAACAAATATAAAACCCAATCTCAAATAAAAAGGACTATCAATTCCAAACAATTGCTTTGCCAAACCAAAAGCCAAATAAAACCAAACCTCGAAGAATCCAGCAATTATGGTAGCGAGACCCACCATCCAGAAAATCACATGCTATGAGGAGGAAATAGAGACCCACAAGACAGCGATACCCCCAAATCTGCCAAGATCTTCGCACACTAGCAAAACTAACCAAACGCAGAGAGTAGGATGCGATTTGGGCCTTTTCTAATTCAGTTCGATCCTTGAATCACGATCTCAGCGAACCCACCAACAATCGGAAATTTTAGCCTCGCACAAGAGGCAAACCAGCCCATAAGGCTTTTGGCATTTGGAGATTTGTCAATTAAGTTACAAAACTTTTGGCATTTTAATAATTAATTAGTGCTAAACAATGCAAGCTAAATTTAAAAGTGAGTAAGTTAAAATGTTAAACAACAAAAAATAGTTTGTTAAATTAAATTTTGTCTATAAATATAGCTAAGCCAATGTTGATGTTTATTAACATTATGACATTTTATATGGAAATCAAATTTTTTAGCACATATATTATATAGCTCAAGTAAAGAAAGAGCAAATTACTCTAACTATTAATTAAGGCTAGGGTTGTCCAACCCACCCGTGGACCCGACCCACCTGCCTAAAACCGAGCCAACCCAAAAACTGCCAAATTTGAATCCTATGACAGTCAATAGCGGTTTCCAACCTCTAAAACCTGATTCCGGTGGGTTGGTTGGCGAGTCGTTGCATCAAAACTCAATTTTATCAGAGTCAACAGATCTCCACCATCGAAAGGCTACTGTTCTCCACCATATGACGAATTCCTTTACTAGATCTTGCTAGAATGTGAATGAATTATGTGACTAAGAATTATGAGATCCATCGAAATCTTGTGTAGATCTAGCAAGATCTCACAAAATCCAAAGGATTTCAACTAGATCCAACCAGATTTCGCCCAAATCCACCAAATTTTAAGCAAGATCTCAAACTTGACTCCCATCGAGATTGACCACCATCTAATGCAAATCCAATCTGACCCAACTCCTTCACCGATCAACAACAAGTCTGGAAAATCTCCACCTAATTTGGTTGGGTCAATTGCTAGTTGGGCACAAACCCGACCAGGACCAACTCATGAACACCTCTAACTAGGGTTATGAAGGATACCTGCCCAACCCACCTCCGACTGGCTCGACCTACGCTATCACCTTAGGTGAGCAGTTTGGGTTGACGAGTTGTGTCAACCTGCCACAACTCGTCTTGACCAGTTCATATATATATATATATATATAAGCTCATGGTCAGAAATAGGACTTGTCTCAGCCTAATAATCAAAAAACTCTAAACAGTGAAACCATCAACTCACCTACCACCCACTCCATTTATTCACTTCAGCAGTATTCTCTCAATCTCACTTTGTCAACCTTTCTCAAGTCTTTTCTTTTTATTCCTTCAATTTTCACCTTCCATCAATTGCACATACCATTCTAGGCAACCATAAAAGGTAGTTCCTTTTATGTCTTGTCTTGTTTAATGTTTGCGTTTATTTTTTTATGGAGCATGCTGTTTGTCTTTTTGATTTAGTTCCCATATCAATGTACATGTGCTATATATTGGGTCTACATCTACAAAAAATTTTGTATGCACGAGTTATGTATTTGAATATAGTTTATTATTATATGGTAGTCTGAGTGTTGCTAATAAAAAATTATAGTATGTGATTTTTTTTTTTTTAATAAAAGAACAATGTTATTGTTGACCCGCCCATCTTGTCAAGTTGAAACTGCCAAGATTTTCAACTGATTCACTAGATTTAAACTTTGGTGAGTTGACGGCGGATTAAAATTTTCTCAACTCGCTAATGGCAGATTAGATAAAAATATTATTCTTTACCCGCTCAATCTGACCCATGCACATCCCTCCTTTAACTAACACTCAATAATTCAAAATTTCACTTCAAAATTTAAATATATATATATATATAAAAAAAAAAAACACTTATAAGGGAGAGTGAATGCGATTCTAACACAAAAACATATTGCAAACTCCACTCACAAGTTTTCTATTTAATACTCTAAAACTTGAATTAAAATGAAATTATTAAGGAATTAAAAAAAAAAGAAAAAAAAAAGAAGGGAAAAACAAAAAGCTTAGTCATTTCATTTATGCCGCAATTTATGTGGTAAAATGTAAGTGGTTGTTATTATTTTCACTTGAATTTATTGGTTTTTCTCTATCACTCACAGCCTGTGACGTTAAAATTGTAGCAAACCATCATTCAAAAATTAAAAAATCATAGTTATCTTATGTAATAAATTGTAATTAATTATTTGTTACTTTCATTTAGATCCATCACTTGAGTCCAAATCTTCTGTCCCACTTTTCTTGCTCCACTCTATACTCCACCAATAAATACTTGCCACGTGATATTATTAATTAATAACTGTAGGATTAATAAGTCAATAATGATAATATTTAATTAATTAGGTGAACATGTGGTAAGTATTTATTGGTGGAGTATAGAGTGGAGCAGAAAAAGTGGGACAGAAGATTTGGACTCCACTTTTTATCCATCATTCATAATATGCCACCGCCTGAACAATTTCAACAAAAATTGCGACAAAAATTGCGGTACTTTTTTGTGTTCCTACAATTTTTGCATAAAAATTGTAGTCCTAGATTTTCTCTAATACAAAGAAAGTAGTTTGTAATTTTTTTTTTTTTTTTTTAATATATTTCAGCTCCGGAGCCGAGTTTGATTGTTTCCTTTGTTTTTTCCTGGGATGGGTCAGAAACGGAGGATTATTAAGGTCAAACATGTTTTTAAAAAACAAAAAAACAAAATTATGACATGGCGAAATCTGATTGGTTGAGTAGGCGTGGAAAGTCTTAGAATTTCCCACAAGGACATAAACCACGTGTACTCTCCAAACTACAAAACCCCTCGAAATCAGCTTCGTATGTTTTTATGTATTAAAACTCAAAAAAAGTTTCTCCGTAAACAAATCCTAGAGAGAGTCTTCTTTCATTCCCAAACCATTTTCTAAGATCTTCGAATAACACCGGCGAGTTCTCAATCACCGAGTCGACTCAGGCGAGTTCACCCCCCCTTTTCTCTCTACTTTCAATTTTTTGATGTTCAATTTCCGAGATCTCCAATTATTTGATTCATAATTCTGGATCTATTGCATGCAATTTTCAATTTCACGATCTGGGTCTTAGGGTTTTGTTTTTATTCATGAATTTCTTCTCAGATCTGATACGTCTGGTTAGATTTTGGAGATTTAGGGTTTCTGAATTAGCTTCATTTGAATGTTTTTATGCTCAATTTTGTTGTTTTTTTGGTTTTTGGGTTATATTCTAGTGTTTAAATGTGTGTGTGTTTTTTTTTTTCTTGATGAATTCATTTGTAATTCAAATTGTGCTTGATTTGAATATTTGTTTTTTCTGCTTTGGATTTGTTTGGTTCTGTGGGAAGATCGTGAAAATTTGCTTGATTGGAGAAAAGAAATTAGTTTTGGGAGCAAATTGGTATTGTATACATCATATGCTGTCTAATTGTGTGTTCCCGTGATGGGGTTTCGTTGTGAGCGAGGTTAAAGTAGGTCTTATAGACGAGGTGGTATTTAGTGTTTTTGTAGAATCACATTCACACCCATAACATGTTATGAGTGTGATGCTCTGCATGCATTTGAAATATTAGGTTTTTTTTTCCTGAGCTAGAGTTGGGTGTAAAGTGCAGATCAAGGCGGTGTTGAAACTCGTTAAGGAATATAATCACGAGTTTGTACGTCCCTATAAGGTGTATTGCCTCTAGTCACATAGGAATGTATGAGGTTTTACTTAAGTTGATTGCCAGAATTATGTGAGTATTGAGTGTTAGTGGTAGTAGGTTGAGGAGTTTAAGGTTTGGGGGTCAGATTGTTTTAAACTATTTGAAGCGGATGCACGCTGTGGATCTTGTTTTCTTTTGTGCAGTATAGGGTTATTTTTAAAAATATAATAGGAACCATCTTCTGGGCTGATCTGAATTCAATAATAAATTATTACTTTGGAGACACTGTTACTTTTGATACAATATAGAATGAATTGTTACTGAGTCCCCTTTGCTCCGTTTACAGAGTGGAACCATCATGTCCAGTGATGTTTCTTCTTGTTGATATTATTTTCTTAGTTTCTCACGTGGATTTTTTTGGGGAAGATTTGCTTTTATTGGACTTTGAAAAAAAAATGGAAATGATACAATGCCTTCTCGTATGAATCTTTCCTGCCTGCTTAGTTTGAGTTGAGTTTTTGAATATTTATTTCTGCTTGTTTGAAATGTTGAGCATTCCACAGTTGAATGTATGCATCAAATTTTAGAAAGTAATACTAGTATCTCCAAGAATTAATAGTAAATGTGTAAAGAATGGTGATAAACCTCTAAAATGAAGTTATCAAGATTGATTGTGTGGTATTACATGTTTTAAAGTTGCCAAAACTCTTGGCAATGAGCACTAGCTCAAATGGCAGTTCATTCTCTCGGGTGGAGGGTGAGATCGTGTGTAACTTACCTTTTTAAAAAAAGTTGCCAAATATGAGCAGCAATGCCATAATACAAGCTCTAGCTCAAATGACACTTTCTTCCCTTGTAAAAGCAAGGTGAAGTTTGAGGTCATGGGTTAAAGACTCATTAGGTGATTGTGTAACCTTACCAATTGAATAATAATAATAATAATGCTTTGGAAATCTTTTATATTACATAATTTGCAGTTCTATTTGTGAGATATTGAAATTTTTCTCTAAATTTTTTTTGAATGGCTATTGCAGAAATGGCTTTGGGTGGAACAGCTCCCCCAAGGGGAAGTGCAGCAGCTACTGCAAGCATGCGTAGGAGGAGGACGACAAGTGGTGGTGCCTCTGGAGGGCCAGCCGGGACTATGCTCCAGTTTTACACGGATGATGCCCCAGGACTCAAGATCTCACCCAATGTTGTTCTTGTCATGAGCATTGGCTTCATAGCCTTTGTTGCCATTCTTCATGTGATGGGTAAGCTGTACTTCGTGCGTAGAGAGGCTTAGAAGAGTACTTACAAGAGGATACTGTCCAAAGTGGTGAATTTTTGGTTTTGAATGAATTTATTTTGGGTTTCAAAAGAATAAGCAAATTTTTAAATTATGAAAGATAGACTTTAATTTGTAGACTCTTAATGGTTTAAACAGCTGTAGTTTATCTTTGTTTCTGTTAATTAGAGAGAGGTTGCAGCAGGTTGTTACGTTTCTCTGCACTTTTTCTTGTTTTAGCACTTATTACTTTAAGATTCTCTTGTCTTTAAGAATGAGAATATAGTCATTGGAATTTGAAAAGCATTGCTGCCGTTGGAATGTGTGTGTGTGCGCGCAGAGTTTAGGGCCATAGTTGGGGAGATGAGCATTATGACTTATGAGTCTATTTCTTACTGGACAATTGCATGATCTTAGATAAAAGCTGAAGCACATCTTCCAGTTGTGTTTGAATATTTGATCTTTAATGGCCGGCGTTAAGTTACCTGGAAAACTACTCTGGCTACCAGCAAGCATGATCTCATTTCTGCCTTTTATGTGTGTCTTTCATGTAGGCATACTACTTGAACCTCATGGAAATGTCCCTTCTACTGACCATGTATATCAATTGAAGCACTGAGTCATTTTATGTGAAGCCTTTGACCTAACTCTCAAAAGTAATCCCAATACCCATTAGAATATGATCAAATGTGATTTCATGTATAATACTACTGCTGTTATGATATTTGAAGAATATGCTCCCTACTTTAAGTAGTCGTGAATGGTTGATTGCTAGATTTCCTTCTTTTGTTAACCTCATTATTATCCCATCAAAAATAAATAAATAATAAAAACCTCACTATTATGTCAAATGGGCTTTAAGGGAGAGCTACCTTGTGGGGTGATTGTTCTGCAATCTCTCTTTACTAGAAGACTTCGAAGATAAAATTTTCTGAATTAAAAACATAACAGATGAGCGGAATTAGATACAATACCAACGTTTTTCTTTTACAATTTGTGTTTTTTTCTTTTTTCTTTTTCGGTTTTTTGTTTCCCATGTGTTTGAGATTCCATTAAAAAGAAGGAAAAAAAAAATCTAAACGCAACAGAAAGAATTGAGAAACTTTCTTTTTTGTTTCAGAAAAGAAAGAAAAGAAACGAAACGAAATGGTCTTTTAAGGGTAAACTACATATGTTAATTTGGTCTTTATTTTTTTAATTGTGTCAATTTAGTCCCTAACATTTAAGTGTCATGTCATTTTGATCCTTGATCCTTGCCGTTATCCATCGCATAAAAAAGTTTGATATATCTAACAGAATAATATAAAATTTATTTACTAGCCTCATCAACTACCAATTGTACAACCACTTCATATAAAAGGTAAATAAAATAAATAAATAAAAACTAAAATACCTAACACTCTCTCGTTAGAATCTCTACCTCACCCTCATTATCACTCTCACACTCCCTAACTCTCTCGGCGAAAACTGAAGTTGCAGACTACAAGGTCGAGCCGCAAGAGTCAGTGGTGAGGTCTTTCTCTCCTATCTATGGCTGAAGGTTTGGTTCCCCATACAGTGGAAATTAGATATGGGTTTTGTAGCAGAGAACAGCGTAAATTTTACTGCGATTTGGTGAAACCCTAAGATTGAAAATTAGATCTGGGCCTTGTAGAAGAGAAGAACGCAGATTTCACTGCAATCCTGTGACCACCGCAATGTCAAAGAAATAGAAGGGTCTGTCTACAGATTTTTAACACAAACAAATAAAATAAAATAAAGAGAGTGAAAAGTTCAATCCAAAATAGTCTACTATCACCGTAACATCAAATTTTGATTATTGTTTTTTATGTACGGCACCGAAATTTGTAAAACAATCCAAAATCTTAATTTTTGGCTCTGGGGGAAACATTAATTATTTTCACTGTGTTGAATATGCTAGAGATTAATGGGAATGGCGAGTTTGGGTTGTGAATTTTGATGGCTTCATCACAGTCAGCAATGCTACCAGGTTGTCAAAAAAATTTTTATAGGACGTGGCTGTACAATTGGTAGATGATGTGACAGATAATTTTTTTTTATTATTCTATTTGACATGTCATGCTTTTTCATCCAAAAGATAACGCAAAAAACAAAATAACACGACAGTAAAAAGTTAGGAACTAAATTGACACAATTAAATGTTAGGGACCAAACGGCAAAAAACAAAATAACACGACACTAAAAAGTTAGGAACTAAATTGACACAATTAAATGTTAGGGACCAAACGGCAAAAAACAAAATAACACGACACTAAAAAGTTAGGAACTAAATTGACACAATTAAATGTTAGGGACCAAATTGACATATTGTGTAAAAAATAGGGACTTTTTATATAGTTTACCCTTTCTTTTTAATGTATTGGAATTAATGTATTGGAAATTTATGAAGGAATGAATGACAAAGAGAGCTATCTCAAAAAGAAAAAGAAAAAACACACGAGAAATAATTTATTGACAATTAAGCTTTGTATTTTTAACTTTTTTTGAAAAAATGAATTGTAAAAATGAATTTTCGTTTTTATCTGAATTCCTATATGGAAATGAAAAACATCTCCCAACACTAGGAATGGTAATCTATAGCGAAATTTAATTCCTCAAAATCTTTTCGTCCAAACAAGTTAAACAGGAGGTTGGTTCGTATGGCTTTGATTAATCCATCATCAATTCGCGAGTTGATTTCATTGGGGAAAAAAAAAATATATATATATAATTCAAAAGGGAATCCGAAAATCGTGTGTGCCTTTGAGATAGGAAATATTGACCCGTAACGCCCAAGTAACAAAGGCAAAGTACAAGGGGTTTCTTGGAAAGGACCAATAGCTCCAAATCTACCACAGCTGAGCGGCTACCAATGCTTACGATGACTCAGTCAACAAAAATCCAAATTGGAAGGCCCAATTTACAGCCCAAGACTGCAAAAGGGTCCAACACATCATAATTGATCCCAAGAAGGTAAGATTTGGTATAAAGGAGAGAGAAGACCCGAAATGTGGCTGTCTACTAAACCTTTTGGGGTGATATATTTGCAAGGAAAAAACCCTCACACCAAAACGGTTAAGGGCAAGTTAGCCACAATGTGCATGTTAATTGTTAAGTACATGTACACACATATTTGAACTAATTGCCACAAACAAGTTCGCCTCCATAAGCATTCATTATCCTTAACCACTCATTTTTTATTTACAAAGTCAACCTATGAATTTGGCCATAACCTATCTTCCATATTCTATCATATTCACATTTAAAATAAAGAAACACTTTTCTTCCATTAACTACCAAAATACAAATCATTATCTAAGGGCTTTTGAATTCAACATGGATGAAGAGGCACTAAGAGTGTGTTTGTTTGGGTGTGAAATGAAGCGGATAGAAAACTTTGAAGAGAAAATGGGAAGAAAATATTTTTTGGAATGTGTTTGGTTGGGTGGAGAGAATAAAAATAAATTGTGAGGCCTGGGTATTTTCTCTCCAGGCCAACCAAAAAGTTCTCTCCCCAAAATGGGGAAAAAATTGAAGAGAGAAAATGAGGCTGTTTAATGGATGAAAATGTCCATGTGTACTTGCACATGGGCAATTCATCTAGTTCATTTCTTCTTCTTCTTCTTTTTTGTGCTTTCCTGGGCACATTGCCTCTTCCTTATTCTTTTTTTTTTTCTTGGACATTGCTTCTTCTTTTTTTCTTTTTTTTTTTTTTATTTCCTAGGCTATGGGTGTGATAGTTGTTTTGTTTTTTTTTTTTTTTTAACTAGACATGATTTTTTTTTTTGTGACATGATTTTTATTTTTTAACAAATTAGGTGATTACCTTTTTTTTTTTCGCTTTTTTGTATTAATTGGCCATCATTTTTTAAAAATGGTATATGAGTAAATTTATACAAAATCAATTTTTTCATCCCTCCACTTTTTCACTCTCAACCAAACAAAATGAGAGAAATCAAAATATTTTATATTCTCTCACCATTTTCTATCCTTCCACTTTTCCACCCTTCCAACCACTTCCAAACCACAAACCCTAAAGGAAAAACAACCTCTAAGTTTTCTTACAAAAAGGAGATCTAATTAGCTTAGTGGCATCATCTCAATTCTCAACCATAACCAATAAGTTGGACAGTTGTATCCTTATATATTTAACAACATTCTATTGCCAAAAACCCAAGAAAAAACTTAAAATTCATGATCCTCGCGACATGCACAGTCGGTTCTCTATCTCTCCCACTAATCTCCCTTTTCCATGGGTTCTCCCTTGAAGTACAATGCTCATTTTGCTTATTATCATGTGTTTAACTATTTGGACTTTGGGCTTTAAAGTTTGTGCACAGGCTAGTAGCGGTAGAATAGGACCAAAGGCCCATTAGTGCTAAGCTCGGTTGTCCACCTCTTTTTACTGCCCAAACTAGTGGTTATCTACATTGTTGTGAGTATAAAAAGTTTCCAGGATACTCTCACCCTCAAGGGAAAAAAAAGATATCTACAAAAAGTTTCAATTACAATTAGTAACTTAAAAATAGTTGATACATCCTTACAAATTTTCTTTCATTAGTATGTAACTTGAAAATAATTCCAATATTCAAAATTTTGCCATTTGCACATGTTAAGTGAGAGTTGAAATATCAAGAGGGATTTTATAATATCTATAAGTAATCGGAATGTTTAAAAGAAACAAACATCTCTGAGCATACATCGTCAACACCCAATAGCATTAAGCAACAAAATTAACAACTAATATTAGAAAACTTGGGTCTAAATATTAATTTTTTACTTATTAATAGCCACTCACCAAGTTTTATTTTTTCGTAAAATTGTGTATAGAATTTCAAGTTTCAAACTTTCGATCATAAAAGTTCTACAAAATGAAAAAAAAAATTGTAACAATAAATAGATTCACTTTTGCTCTGATAATAATTCTACGCGATTACTCTTCTTTTTTTTCTTTTTCTTTTTTCTTTTTTAACTCTGTTAGAAAATAATACTAAAACAACATAACGAGTACTAAAAAATTAAAACAAAAAATTCTTCTACTTTCTCTTCCGAGCTAAAGAGAACAATTACTGTGACATAAAAGTAAAAATCTACTCTCTTAAATTTGTACGTTTGAGTGTATTCTAATGTCCGACATACCTGGCAGATGTTCCATTAAAGAGCGCATCAAAGCTCAGCTGCCGACCATTCAAGAAGAATCAGCACACGGTTGTTACTCTCAGTCTCACGAAATTGAAGATTGGCTATCAGAAACATTATTGAGTCCAACAGCAACAAGAACTGAACGAATAGCAGCGACAACCCCACAACATTNGAGTTACGTTATTTTATAATGAAAAAAAAAAAAATATATATATATATATATAATGAATTGTTGTTCAAGGTGTTTCGGAGTTACATTATTTTATAATGAAAAAATATATATATTATTAATAAAAAAATCTATATAAACTATTAAAGGTTTTAAAGAAGTTATAGGGACTAAGTTTGAGCATTTCTACTGTTGAAAAAGTGAACCCACACAAATTATAAGTACATATTTCAACAATATGTAATCTTTAAGCCCAAATAATGATAATAATAATAATAATAATAAGTTCAATCATTTATAAAATATAATAAGAGTAATAATATGAAAAAAGAAAATTGATGTTAATATTAGTTTTTTTTTTTTTTATTAAAAAGGTAAAATACTTTTATTAAAAGAATAACTAAATACATGTAAAGGAGGGTCTGGGGCTCTCATAGACTTAACAGCTAGCCTAGCTCAACGAATAGCAGCGACAACCCCACAACATTCATTCAAGATTCCCAAGAAAACGATGCTGGGAAAAACCAGAACACAGAAAAAGTCCTACCACCCACTCGGCGTGAGGAGCAGCACCACCATCAACTCCATGGCCATCTCTGACTCTGTGTACAACCACCATAATCAATCACATTTGGTTCGATATTCCTCAGACAGACCCTTAACGCAGTGTGATTCCTCTGAAGGCTGTCCTTTGTGTGTTTGGAGCGTGGGGTCTCTCATGGCTGTTTTGCCAGATTCTCCATCACCCATTTGCAGTGGTTACTCCAGCCCACGAGACTCAAGAAACCAGGTATTCTTGCAAGAAAAAAGAAAAAAAAAAAAAAAAAGAGTAAGAGTCAAGTGACTGTTTGACCTTGTGGGAAAGTTTCATTTTCTTTGATTGATTTCTCTGTTTCTTGTTTTGTATATGTATGGATTCTTTAAAAAATTGATCAAATATGCCTACAGTATTGCTTTGATGAACCGTTTTCAATCTTGCTACATTGATTTCTTGACATTTTCTTATTTAAAATTTCTCTCTTTTTTTTTTTTTTTTTAATGAATTATTGATTAGAAAATGCATGCCTTGCCTCGTGCTTTTGAGCTCTTTCATATATCCAGTGCTCTCTCTCTCTCTCTCTCACACACACACACAGACATTTTTTTTGGATTAAGCTTGATGATGAGAATCTGTTTTAATTCTCAGAGCTCTGACGTTGTGTCCTTTGATAGCAAGAGAGTTACTACTAGTACTGAAATAGATAAATGGATGGATAATAGCCGAACTCATCTTCAACGCCCCAACTTGGTGAAAGGTTATACTCTCTCTCTCTCTCTCTCTCTCTCTCTCTCTCTCTCTCTCTCTCTCTGTTTTGTCTTTAACTTGTTCTTCTTCCGTGCATCAAAATATTGTAAACTCCTTCATTTTCTTGTTTGATGCAAAAAAAAAAAAAAAAAAAATAGCAGTTGAAAGTGTTGTTAATATAAGAAACTTTTTTTACAGCCGGTGATCATGAACTTTCCAACCAGACTTTACCTCCAGTGGAAGAGGAGAGTGAAGTTCCTGAAGAGCTGAGCAATGTAGCATGTGGTAATAGCATACATGGAGCCTCTGAGGCTGATAACCTGAACAATATTGAACAGAAAAGTTTGCTGACTCGCCTGAAACCTTACCATGCATTTTTAGATGATGTCAAGAGGCACAAGATTGATGCTGAGATAGAGGCATGGAAGAAAGCTAAATACCTCAAACTCATGAGCAAGTAAGAAAACACATCCTCTCTTATTCAAATATTTAACAGAGACTTTAATTAAGCATGTTTTGGCAGGCTGGAAAGGAAGGAAGAAGATATAAATGATTGGGAATTCGAGAAGACCAAGAAGGCCAAGGAAGAGATGAAGCAATTTGAGGTGTGGAAAAATATTTGTTTAATGTACTTTCTTGATAAGCACTTTAAATTTTGACATGATTTGAGTGCTATTACATAAAAATAAATAAATAGTGAAAGCCTAAGCCCGAATATGGCTAATGGGATTTATTATTTGTTTTAAGGGTTGTGTACAACACCTCACTCACATGTGAGTACACCTCTCAAATGTGGAACTCAACTTTATGTAAGAGGGGCATCGTATGTAACTATACACAAAGAGATCGCCTCATAAGGGCATCCGCATCAGGCATTGTAAATGCCATATGTAGAGGCTATTTAGCATTTTTCCCTCAAAAACCCCCCACATCAGGAATGCTATAAACCAAGTATTGTAAAATTTTTTACAATACTGCTACAGTGCAATTCTACCTTTAAAATTGCACTGTAGCAGTATTCTAAACAAAAAAATAGTATTTTATTCTCTCAGACACTTCTCTCTCTCTCTCTCTCTCTCTCTCTCTCTCTCTCTCTCATTTTTCTATACATTCTCGGCGTGGTCACGTTCTGTTCTCTCCTCTCCTCAAACCCGCAACCCTCGTGTGGTGGTGGTAGCGACAGAGGTAGGCGTGGTCTACGTCGGCGATTGATGGTGGCGGCGTGGCGACATGGCGCGGTGGAGATCGGTGTGGCGGCGCGGTTGAGGTGGAGATTGGCAAGGTGGGTTTGGGTGGGTTCCAATGGGGTTTTTTTTTGTGGTTGTCTGGGTTTGTGGAGATCGGCGTGTCTGGGTTTGTGGAGTTTGTGGAGATCGGCACGTCTGGGTTTGTGGAGATCGGGTGGGTCGTGACTGGGTTGGTTTGGATTCGGATTGGTTAGTTTAGGTTGGTTTGGTGGAAGTGTGGTGATTAATGATGGTGGAGCCGTGGAGATGGGGGTTGCCGTGGGTGGTGAATGTGTAGGTTTACTGGTATGGGTTTGGGTTTGCTGTCATGGGTGTGGGTTTGGGTTTGCCGTGGTGATTGATGATGGTGTGGGTCTGGGTTTGCCGTCATGGGGCTTTTTTTTTTTTTTTTTGTGGTGGTGTTGATGGTCGAAAAGGGTGGTGTTGAANCAAAAAAAAAAAAAAAAAACTAGGTACATTGTATAGTGTTCAGGATTCTTAGAATTGTATTTAATGAAGAGATTTTGTTATTAACTTTTATTTCACTGGCAAAATGTCAAGCTTTTGGATACATGGAAGAACTTGTCTGTTTAACTCTCAAGGGAAGGTAAGATAATGAAACTAAACAATATCCACTGCCTAGCAAAATAACCAACAAAGGTAAATGATTGTTGTCTTTGAAGCAAAAGTTGGAAGGATGGTATTCACACTATAATGATGTGACAAAACTAGAGCCAAATTAATCAATGTGAATGGAGTGTTTGATGTTATTTGATGCGGCTAATGCTACTAGAATCACCGTTGGATCTAAAGTTTTAAGTGTAATTGTCATACAATTTCTAGATGTATTGAATGTGAACTAACATAGCTTCTAAGCTTGAGCAATAGTATACTTTTGGAGGCTTGGATCTTGTCAGAAAATTTTGAAACTGCTGTCATCTTCTCAATCGTAGATCGTCTTGCCTTTGCCGTCTTCTTGTTTGCCACTTCCTTGGCTCTGCTTATTTTCTTTTCTGTCTTCTTCAATGCTGGGCACGTTTTCTCTCCAGTTTGCTCTGCCAGAAAAGAATAACTAAGATGAGATTTTTAATAAAAAAGATTGTGACTTTTCCTCTGCTCTGCACTCTGCAGATCCAGAATCCAAATGGTGCCGTGGTTTACTGGTTTTGTACTCTGCAGATCCAGAATGCAAATAGTGCCGTGGTTTACTGGTTTTGTCGAAGGAGGCTTATGGTCCTATCTAATAAGACGTGGCTGTGGGTGGACGAGTCTTTTTGACTCTTATGTCTTATCTTCGGCTGAGGCCGTGGGCCTTAGAGTTTTGTCTTTTACACTTTTTTTTTTTTTTTAAAGGTAATTGGATCGGTTTTTGTCTTTTGCATCTTTTGTTTCTGTTTTTGTTTTTTTAGGTATAGGATCGGTTTTAGCTGGGCTTTCAATTTTGGCTGGGTTGTAGGTGGAGTTGTACTTCCGTCTGAGCTTTTAATCATGCGTTTTTATATTTGTGCAGGTTGAGAATTTGAGATTGATAGATTCTTGTTATTGTTTAGTAAAGAGCTACAATAGTAATTTTATATATACATCAGGTTATATTACTTTATATTTGAAAGTTAATTTGTTATTTCAGTCATTATAAATATATTATTGATTGTGTTTATTTTATTTTAAATATTGTTTTATTAGAAATTTCTTAAAAAGAAGAGAGAAACATTAATTGAGTCTCAAAAAGGATGAATGATAAATTAGATAAAATATCACAATGAATAAAAAATTCACCAAAAGAGTTAGAAGATAATGAAAAGGAGATGTTAGAAGGACTTGAATACAAATTTTAATTAGTCAATTTACATCTCAAAATGTAAGAAAAATAGATTTTAAATAAATATATTATAATATAAAATATTAAATAAATTTATTTAATTAATACATAAATTAAAAAATGCCCAATTTTAATTCTCGCCTAAAGCCAAAAATCTCTAGGGCCGCTTTGGTTACTTAAATGTTTTGTCTTTTGTTAGAGCATGCAGCATCCCAAAATTCTAATTCTATTCTATTTTACCATCTTTTTTTTTTTTTTTTTTGATAAACTATACAATGTACCTAGTTGTTTTAACTGGTTATATTTACATAACAATTCTCTGACAAGCCCCTATGTACACGAGGCCTCTCCTATTTTTCAATAAAAAATTATTACATATCAAAAAAATTGACAAGCATGCTGGGGAGAATCAATGGGCAGCATCAGATACCCAGCTAGAAACCATACTCTCATCCACAGATTTTGGACCCCCACAGGATCTTGAGACTGATTCAAATAGTTTTTCAATCTCTGGGGCACATCTTATGAAAGCTCGGTTCCAAAAGTTGTATCTTTGATTCTGAAAAAATAAAAATAAAAATTGACCAACTCAGAATAAAATTTGATATTCAAGATGGAATGCATACAGAGAAACTAAAAAAAAAAAGATCATAACCTTAATTAATTCGATGAAATTAATCAGAAGGCCCCATGGATGAGGTCGATTAACAATCAGGCGTTCTAACAATACTCTTGTAATTTGCTCCTGGATTATTTCCTGCCCAGGGAAAAGGAAATCAGCAATCAAGTTAAGCAGCAGAATAATCCATGTAATCATTATAAAAATCATATATCATCATATACTAAAACCAGTTGAAGGATAAACCTAGTAATTTACAGACTATTTCTTTTAAATCTGAAAAACCCAGGATCTAACAATAGAATAACCTCACCATGATAACCTATAAATAAAATGTTAATGACAGGCATTTAATACAAATTTCATCAAGTAGTTATAACCCCACCATGATAGACTATAAACAAAATGTTATGGTCAAACTTTGTACAAATGTTGTCAGTTAGTACAGCAGGAGTAACAATACTATCTGAGACTCGATTACAATTTAAAAAAGAAAAAAGAAAAAAGAAAAAAAGTTGTTCCTATTGCCCCTCAACCAAGCTGTACGTAGACTGCCAACTTCAACATCAATTAAAATGTACCAATTAACATTGACAAAAAAACATTTTGTACCTGGTTTGATTCGGCAAACAAGTAAAGAAGGATGAAAGAGAAGTAATGTGTATGGGTGTTTGGATAGCGCAATTGGTTAGCAACTGCATTGAGAAAGAGGTAGCGCCCTTCAGTATCTAAGTCCCCTATTAGAGTCTGGAAGATGTCCAAGGCAGCACCAACCAAGAACAAAGCCAAGGGGACAGTTTTTGGCTGCAGCTGCTGGATGGCCTGTAAAAAATAACACGAAGATAAGCATCATACAAAAACTTTTTTAAAACAGAGCACAGAGAAAGAGAATCTCACAGCATCCTATTTTAATTTCAAATTGATCTCAAGCCCAAACATATGCCAAAAATATAGTTTCATTTACATAAGAAAATATGGTTTGAGTTTTTTTCAAGAAGTTTCAAAAACAAATGCAAGTGACATAAAGAAAAGATAATGGTGATTAATGAATTGATAACTGACCTATCAACATTAACAGGTTAAGAATGGAAAAAGTAAAAATCACTTTATGCATGTAAAGAAACTGGGGAAGTCAATCTACCAACAAAAATGGTGGTCCTCAAGATTTTGAGAAATAGACAAATATAAGTAAGAAAAAAATGAATACCTGCATTCCAACATAGAGCACAAGGGAGTTGATTAAGGGTACATTGTAACGGGTACCAGCAGAGGCAGCCTCACTTGGTGGAAGGAGGAGCTTCTGCTTGAGTTCAGTCAGAAAGGACCCAGGTTGCCTAGTCTGTAGAACATTCGAAAAACAAAACAAAGATAAAATATATACATATATATATATATATATATTAAAAACTAAAAAAAAAACTAAAACTAAAACAAAAAGGATCACAAGAATGAAACACTAAAGAATTAACTCCAAATTAGTAATTAAAGTAAGCCATGCCTGCTTCAAGTGAAACATTGTTTCTCCATGACTCTTTTTTTCCTGGTATTGTAAGGCCAAAACAAAAAATAGCAGAGAGCCAAATACCTTGAGATACTCATCTACATCAGCCTTCATCTGCTTTGCTTTAAGAGCTGCATCAACCTCAGATAGAATGCGCGGGGATTGACTGCTTTCTGGAAGTAAATCAATCTGCAAATGGAAGAAAACCAATTCCCTTTAGGATTAGTCTCTTAATCAGACAGTTTACAATACAAGATCTATTGAGATACCTTCAAATTGGGAGTTGATGGATCAGGCAGCCTCATATTACGAGGAAATGCACTAAGGATAATGTTTCGCATTTGTATGCAGCTTGGAGGTATCACATCACAGAAGGTAAAATGGTAATCACACAGGAACTCAGGGAAATCATGAAGCAGCACTAACAGTACCCTAAGTGTGCCTTTATACAGAAAATGAACCTGTGCATATTGAAGAAAACAGAAACAAAAGATAATTATCATATGTAGGTCACAGTTGCATGAACACCGAAACCGAGATAAAGAGGCAAACCGGCATTCCAAGTTCAGCACTCCTCAAAAAGGGCTCCATGAATTGGAACAAATCTACCAGCAAGCGCTGGATAAAGGGCCAACCCTTCTGACCATTTGCAGTGAGCATTTTTGGCATGAAACTCCGGTGACTCACCAACTCAAGCCAAGCAAAGCTGGAGAACCACTTCAACCAAATTAGTGATGCGATTGTAAAATTGAAGCAATATTAGATTTATTTACACATCAAGTTTTCCCAAATCCAATACATGCATGCCAAAACCATGATTAATAGAAACCACATAAAGCATAATGAACCCTCAAATAAATCTATTCCAGCACAAATCATCCGGTTCCTAGACTAAATCTTAAGACATTTTCCAATTCAATGGATCTCTCAACTCTCAAGCCATCCTGGTGAAAACTGCCCAGCATTTTTTTTCCAACTAGAAAGCTTATTAGAGCAAAGAGGAAATCAACTGAACATAACTTGTCTGATTGACAAGCTTGAATAATAATATCATATGCAAGATTTTTCTTTTTAAATTATTCTATTCAAGATGTTTTAATCTACTAACTCTTACAATTAAACAGTTCTTTCTCACAGATTAGCAAAGAAATTATTAGTGAGCTCTCAAGAAACAACCAAGAAGTCAGCATAACAACTAAAAGAAAACACCATTCACAACCATCCAAATTGATATTTATTACAGTATCAAAGCTCACATGCTCATAATGTTTACTTTAAAAATCCTACCATTGACTGTTATTTTGTTAAAAATGTTAACCTGAATGAGGGAACTTTGAGGGGCTGCAAAGCATGAAATGCATTTGCAAATGTTGCCAAAACCTGCAACATACAGCACCAACATTAGTGTGAATCATAGAGAACAATGCAAAAGCGAATGATAACTATCCACACCTGAAAGTTTGCACCATCAGCAATAGGTTCCAGGGATCCCAGGTCCAGCAGCCAGTTAATGAACAGTCTAAAATATGGTCTCGGATTAAAAGAAGCTTTCTTTTCCTCCGCATCTTTCTGGATGAATCTTACTGTCACCGCCAGAATCTGTCAAATACCATTTATACCATACAGACCATCATTTTAGTATTTAAATTTTTGTACCGCCAGAAATTTTACTATTTAAATTTTTGTATGGATTTTGGACTAACCTTAGACAAAAGAAAGACTTTATTTGATCCCTGCTCCATAAGTAATCATATTAATAAAATATTATTCATCAAATTATAAAATATTAAAAATCAATCAAAACATTAGATTCCAAAAATAAAAATACCATATGGTATATTTAGAATTCATAAACACCTACCTTCAGGATTGAAAAGACAAGTTTTGCGTAGATATCAACTGCAAGGAAGGACAGGTTCTGCACTTGAGACGATTGCAATGTTCCTGAATTTATCACCTCAGAGGACAGACAATGTGCGACAGAAAGCTCCTGATATGAGAAAAGGCATTAAGTATGAATATCTGAATATCAGGTTAAAAGATAGCTTTAAGGAGAAAAACTTACCGTCAGGAGGCGGAAAAAGCGATCTGTCATATCATCCCCTTCAGCAGTCCATTCTGATGCAACTGTAAGATGTAATTGGTAAAGGCTGCATCATTTGCACCAGGTAGTTCACATATCCGGTACCAATCCGCAAACAGCATAGAGACCTACAGCATAATAACACCAGTATAAATGCTATGATAAAAGCAAAAACGCATATAATACAGTATGTTTCTCCTTTTATTTTTTACATTTTTCTATTCAGTGTCACCTACATTTTAAACTCCAAAATACAATTATGAGTATCAATATCCAATCAAAATAAATCAAACCTAACAGGCAACAGAAGAATATCATATGCCTACCCTTTTTTTGTTTTGGTGTTGGGGGGGGGGTTGTGGTTACTTCCTGTTTTATGAAGCATGAACACAAGACACCGACAAAGCACAGTATACCACTATGCAAATTAGATGAGACACAGAATCTAAACAAAGACAGCATACAGCATATAAGGAAGAGGTAATTGTTATTATGGAGTGGAAGAATACTTGGAAAACTCCTGCCCCTTTGCTTGGTGTGTGGCTCTAGACTAGAGAGGATTTTGACAGGATAATCTAACGAAGAGGGGATTGTGGGATTGTTATTAGGGAGTGCAGCTTTATTTGTAAAACACAGTAGATATGACATCAATCATTTACTCCTACATTCTGAGATGGCTTGGGATTTGTGAGATATGATATTATGTTTATTTGGAGTTTCTTGAGTGATGCTGTTTTCAGTTCAATATCTTTAAATGAGTTGGGCAGGGCAGTATGGGAGGAGAGGTAGTGGAGGAATTTGGGTTGTGGTTCTGTTGTGTCTTATGTGGTATGCATCAAGAGAATGGAATGCAATGAGTTTTGGGGGCTGAAGATTAGTTTGTTGAAGTTGAAAATTGAAATACTTTTGTGGTGCATTTGGATAGCAGGATTTCAACATGTATATTTGGATTTGGGTGATTAAAATCCAACTACTTAGTTTGGATAATTTAAATATGTCAAGGATTTGGATTTGGCCAAATCCACCAACTATTTTAAACCTTGATATCCTTGGATTTAAAATAACATCTAACCCCATGAAAGTTAAAATCAAATCCATTGGTTTAAAATCCAAATCTAAATCCAAATTCAAATATCCAAACACAACCTTGAAGTCTTTATATGAGGACTTTGCCCCCATTGCCTTTTTTTCAAATGAGGGGCTCCAAAAATTTTATGGACTCCATGAATTTTAGCTAATGTCATTGTGTTTTTTTCTTTCTTTGTATTCCTTTTTTATATTTTTGTGCTTCCGTTGTATACATTCTGTACTTGGGTAGTACCCTTGGTTTTTTACAATTGAAAGTACTTACTTATCAAAAGAAGAAAGTATTGTGTCAAGGTAATGTCCAATGCACCCAATATATTCTTCTTAATTTTCATTCAAATCAGCAATTCTGGTCAAATGCATGTAATCTACACAATCTTCTACCAGATCTTTAAAACCTAGGAATTGAACATCAAGGTACCTGCTCACGAAAACCAGCCGGATCTGGTTCAACAGACTCTGCATTATTATAGTCTTCTCTGCTTGCTGTAGAGTACCCAGGAGCCTATTTCAGTAGAAAGAAAATACTTTAGGATCAGGAAATAAACAAAACTATAACTAAAAGTAACTGTTGGACTGTGACATCTGCAATGACCTTTTTGTCTTTTAATTGTCTCGCCTTATCCTCCTTTCCGACATTTACACTAGATAGAGCAGCCACACTACCAGCAGGATTCTTCACGATCTCAACCAGCTGTTGTAATGACTCTGGAGATCCAGGCTTTTGAGCAACCTGCAAATTAGAATTGGTAAGAAACTGTGCGACACGTCATGATGAAAGACTGTGTTACACAAAATGAATGAAGATAAACCTTTGCCAAAGCATCAACAAGATTGTGAAGTTCAGAAATAACTTTAGATTCTTCAACGACTAAAGTTTGTAAAAGGGAAATCGCAAACTCGGTTGCAGTTTCTGCATATTCATGCAATTGGTCAGTCAACTATAGTACCCAGTACAGATTATGTAAAATGAAGTTCCTTATACATACTATTCCTGCCCCCATCAATAAGTTTTGCCATGTGAACGTTGTACTCTGCAAGATTTAACAATTCACTGCGANTAACCAGATAAGAAAAAAATAAAACATGAAACTACTAGCCCAGAGTATAATGGTAACCACGCAACAATCTAAAGTAGGTCACCAGCTCCTTTTTTGACCAGAACATGGGCATAAGTTGCACAAAGGATGCTCAGATAATTAAGTACAATACAAGAAAAAAGGGGGGGGGGGTGGGACACCAAAGACAAAAGAACAAAAAGTACAAACAACAAAGGTTATTTGCAACCTTCTGTGCCACAATCTGGTATTTATCCAATGCATCCCTAGTGGTGAGTGAAGGTTCTGATGTGCCAGTTCCAAGGCGTTCCGTGGTAACCTGTGAAGGTAATGACTGTGAAGAAGCTCCAGACTCCTTGCAAAAAATTTCAAGCACATATCAGTAACAAAGGCTGATACCTCAACATAGAAACTCATCAAGAAAATAAAAACTTCTTACTTTTGCAACATCAGAGGAATCGACTGAATGTAAGTCAGAGGCTGAGGTAGTTGGAGGAAATGAAGCAGTTGCAGAATCATTTTCAGAACTAATGTGGCTAGCACCATCAGCAACTCCAATGTGAAGTGAGGAAGCACTATATAATTTCAGAAAGAATTCCAAGCATATTAGCAAACAAAAATAAATAAAAACAATAAATTTTTATTTTTATTAAAAAAAAAAATCCAGTGAACATGATATAGATAAAACACCTAAGATGCAGAGCTGAATTAGATTCTGTCGACTCATCCTGTGGCCGAGAGACTGCTTCAAATCCTGGCTACCAGGGCCAGATGAGTAGCCAGGATTTAATTGTCCAGATGCTGAGCCATATGCACCAGGCAAACCTGTACCGCCAGCAGTAGCAGGACCGGATGGCATAGCATGTGAACTCTGGGTAGATTGGTTTTGCCAGGGAAGCCGAACAAAGTCCTAAACAGTGCAAGGGAATGCCCCAAAAAAAAAAAAAAAAAAAAAAAAACTGTAAGGACTATGTCTCTAAGCATCATATGAAACCTCATGCAAAAAGTCAAGTGCCTACCTCATAAACCCGTTGTTGAGAAAGGGATAGGTGACCAGGTTTAGGCCGGAGGGCCTCTGGTACAACACCCATAGAACCTTGTGTATACATGTTTGCATCAAAAAATGTGGGACCAACACCCTCTCTATGCTTCCTTCTCAAAGCAAGTTGTTGACCTATTTCCCCATCAATGGTTTGTATCGCCTACAATAATCAAAGCACCACAGAAAAACCATAAATTGAAATTTTACATTGTTTAAAAAATAGAATAATCAAAGTACAATCAGTTCATCATCCGTTGTCCAATCCAACGGAAAGCAAAGCCCTAAAAAATTAATGCTGAATTAATTTTGAAGACAGTAAGCACTGAAATTGCATTATGCAGCTCAAAAATAAGTAAAGCCACATTGCTTCCAACTATGGCACAATCTTGAGTTTTATTAATTGGGAAGCCACATGCCAACATCCAATGAAGATGGTTCTGACCCTCTTTGAAGATCAAAGAATGTTTTTTAATCATGTCTAATCTAAAATTTCCTAGGAATTTCTAAGACCTTTAAATAACTCTTTAAAAAAATAAAAACCAAGCCTTGAGTGTAATCTTGGATCTTAACAATTTAACATAGGTCACTAGGTTTATTTTGGACCTCCTAATCCTAGTATAAAAAGAACAGAAGCATCTTTCAGGATGTGCTTCATTATATTTAAAGAAATCACACCTGTGATTATGAGATATTAAGCATCTGAGAAGGTTAACTCATTGCCCCAAATGTCCTTATCAGCACCCCCTTTTTATAGGAAAAAATAATTTTATTAAAGAAAGCCTAATAAAGGTGGTAAATGGACATAAAGAAGCCTAAAAAATTATGTACAGAAAGGCAATGAATATATAAACATCACAATGGAATTTCAATTCATAAAGCCCCATGCACAATACCAATCAGATAAGGAGCTAGTGAAAGTCACTAACAATTGAATCCCTATTCTTTCCTCATCTTAAAATAAACACCAATTGCATTCCCTTCATATAGTCTACATCAAACATAATAGAACAAAGTTCCAAATATCCATCTTATGAATCACCATCCAAACAAAAGGTCAACAACCTTTTCTAATAATACCTATGAATCCCAAAGATCTAAAAACAAAGCTCCACAAATCTAATGCAGCTGTGCAATGTAGCAAAAAAAAGTCTTCCCACTACATTGGCACATGAAACACCAGCCTACTAACGTATAGCCCTCTTAATGAAGTTCTTACATGTGAGTGCCTTCCCCCCTGCCACTGCCAAAAAAGAGACCCTCTATGGGGGCCTTAACACCCGAACTTCCTTTCCAAAGGAAGAGCACAGTACTTGAGCCCCTTAGAGAGGCATAGAAAGAGCAAACATTGAATTCCCCATTCCTTTTCAACCTCCACCTCATTCGATCAAACCCTCTCTAAGAGGGATATCAAAATCAAAAAGATGGAGAAATGAAGCCACCAACCTGAACTCCCAATCATCAAAGTCGCAGAGGAATCTTACATCGCTCCTCCTCTCCCCTGAAATCTATCTCACTAACAAAGACTCCATTGAAACTTCTCTATCTATGGAACAATCATACATGACAGGAAAAGCCACCCTCCTCAAAGGCTGATCTCCACACCAATGGTCATACCAGAACCGGATCCAATGACCAATGCCTGTGTCAACTTGAGTGTACTCCTTTTTTTTATTATTAAGTAACTTGAGTGTACTCTTAACAACCTATCCCATCCCATCACATCCTATTTTATGCTCTTCCACACCACATCTACGAGGGCCTTGAAAAGGTTTCATACTCCATAAGCGTGTTTCCTCCACCCTAAATGAAATTCCCAGTTAAGTTTAGAAGTGTGCTTGACTGACATGGGTGTATGTTGGTTGACAAACCTTTTCAATAAGATCTTGCGTAAACAAAATGTCAAGTGAGTTGAGGAGATATACTCTAATACTTATTTACAAAAACAAGGGAGATATTCAAAACTTTACAAGTTAACATGGAATGTATCTTACGAGTCACACTATCAAACTTTGGGAGGGAACAATTGAATATAGGTTAAGACATGAAACAACAATATTAAAGAATCAAATTGATTTTATGCCAAAGAGGTCTATCAAGGAAGTTATTTTCTTACATAGACGCCTAATGGAAAAATATAGACAAATTTGGAAAAATTTGTAACTACTGTAAGAGGTTATGTGGAGGGACATAGAAAAGAAATGAGTTCCTCTAAAATCTATTAAGTTTATTATGGATATGTATGACAAAATTGTAACTACTGTAAGAACAAGTAGAGGCGTGACAATTGTGTTTCCTATCACAGTAGGTTTGTATTAAGGATCAACATTAAGTCCATATCTCATTGCACTAGAGATGGATGAGATCACCAGATGAACTCAATATGAAATTACTTGGTGTATGCTCTTTACAGATGATATAGTTTTGGAGTATGAAACTAAGTGTGGAGTTGATGTTAAGCTACAAATTTGGAAAGATGTTTTAGAGTCCAAAGGCTTTGGGCCAACTACAATTAAAACAGAATACATGGAATGTAAATTAAGTAATAGAAACAAAATTGAAGAGGTTGCAAGACTTGATGGTCAAGAGAAACCAAAAGTAAGAGCTCTCGATATCTTCTATCAATAATTCACAAGGGTAGAGAGATTGAAGAGAATGTGAATTATAGCGTAAAAACACGGTGAATGAAGTAGGGGAATGCATTGAGCCTATTGTGTATCGTAGATTATCTATTATTTTCAAGGAAAACTTTTACAAAACCACTATAACACCAACTATACTCTACGGTACTGAAGGTTGAGTTGTTTAGAGGCAACATGTTGATAAAAATCAATGTAGCTAAGAGAATGTTAAGATAGATAAATGAAATACAAGAAAAGATAGGATTTGAAATGATGAAATTTGCTTAAAGATAGGAGCAGCCCTATTTATGAAAATAAGGAGGGCTGCTTGAGATGGTTTGGTCATATGCAAGAAGAGCAATTAATGCACCAAAAAGGAAGAGTGAACCGATCCAAGTCAAGGGAATCAAAAAAAGTATAGGAAGACCTAAAATAACATTATAAACGGTCTCAATTAAGAAGGTAAAAGAGAGAACTAATTCAGATAGAATAGAATTGAGAAAAGAATACAGGTGGTTGACCCTATTTAGTCTGTTCAAGATCCATAGCCAACCCTAAATTTTGCATAAGACTTGGCTGCTGTTGTAATATGCAACTAGAGACAAGCTTTCAGATGCACAAGGTCTTGGATTAAAAAAAAAAAAAAAAAAACCTCCAGCATGCGTATGTAATGCATAGGTGATAATTAAACATGCAAACATCCCAAGTCAACTTTAACTTTCGCCAATTATTCCAAACCTTGGGCATAATTTTTTAAAGGTCCCATCTCCTTTTCCTTAATTGTTTTGTCCAATTATATAAGACATGGCCAAATATTTTCAAGGCAATAACAAGAAGTTATTGTCTTAATCCAAGATACATTCATCAAAGGGAAACTTCCATAACAACTTATGTTCCAAATTTTATTTACGTATTTTAGTTGACAAACACAACACAAAAATTTAGACGCTTCCTATATTGTCTAAATTGCCACCAAGTATAAAACACCCAGTGTAGAAAAAGTCAGGAAAATGCTTTAATAGATGATGATGAACCTTGTATATGCCATAAACTAAAATACACACCACACGCAAGCATAAAATGCACAATCATCAGAGCTAACCTTGTCTGTGGCAGCCTGTTCAATAAGTGCACAGCCAAGATCAAGGTTGTCATTGGTAACAATCTGTACAGCTTGTTCCATAATTTCATTTGCAATACCCCTATTCTGAAGCGAACTCCTCAGTTGACTTGATAGTGCAACCCGTAAGGGTTCCTAGCAGAAGCCACCAACCAAAGTTAACACCAGAAAATAAAAGCAGACATTTTAAAAGATTTTATAACAATCCAAAACCAAAAAGGATAAAGAAATTGTGAAAGTATAGTGATAGATATTACCTTGCATGTTACATGAGCTAGACTTCCAGCCAGACTCGCAACCATCAAGTGTGCTGCATTGAATATGCGTGTCTCATCTGATTCCATGGCATAATCCTACCATCGTATTTGAATAAAGTAAGTAACAATTATATATAACAACAGCAACTAGAGAGATATTGTGACATTGGCTTCAGCAATCCCAACTAAACATGGGAAAATGTAGGGATAGTTCTGTTGTTCAAACATTGCTAAAGAAAGAGGTTTATGCAAGTCTTTTATTCAATTCAAAACAAAACATTTCCCCCCACAACCGTCAAAGCTTGTCCTCATAAAAGCACTTGAATCACAACAGGGATATATATAAACTATAGACGTCTAACTTTGGTATAAATGAACTTCAAGGCTGATTTAGGAGTTGGTCACATGGTGCTTTTTTTTAAAGTGGAAGCTTTGGAGATGCAACTGAAAACATATTGCCTTATATTATTACTTGGATGGTCTTATTGGGTCTCAGTTAAAGTAATTCCATTGTAGTGTTCATAGAATCTCTTTCACTTGCTATATATAAAACACAACTTTAGTACAATTAAAAATAAAAATGGGAAAAGTTAAATATATTGAACCAGTTACCCATAAGTAAACAGAGATTATAGATGGCAGTGCCTGTAGCTTGAATGCATGAAAATCACACTCAAAAAATGTTCCTAAATGAGAGTGCCTACTAAGAAAGCGGGATCATACTACAACAAGATAAGGAAGTGCATGCAAAGAAAAAAAAAAGATGAGCACAGTTGAAACACATGAACTAGAATGGGTAAGTGCAAAAAAAGATATGACTTGATCGCACTGAAGAAGGAAGCTCTGCATGGAAAACCAAGTAATGCATGCCTTATATGGAGAAATTATTTTCAAGTTCAGGGTAGATCAAGAAGGAGATGAACATAGGACACGGCTGTTAGAAAAAAAGAATAGATTGAAGGGAGTTTACGGCGCTGCGTAAAGCCAAAGAACAAAAGGATTACATAGTTAGTACCAAAAAAAAGGTTTCATTAAGCTGCATTGACAAACCTTTAAAACAAGTTCCTTTGTTGTTTGAGTAGCTATAGATACACTGCGCTGAACAATACCAGATACTATCTCCTTAATAGCTCTATCCATTGCCATCGGAACCATGCTGTGATGTATGAGAGCAATGAGTATTCAGCAATGTACTTAAAAAGCAGTAAAAGAATTTTCAGCTTCAAACCTCTGAAAATGCAGGTGTAAGCCCGAACCACTGAGCTTCTGGTTGATAATAACATGATTTCCAATGTTGGGTATTTGTGCCGGAATCTGCAAAGAGCAGAAGGAGCAGACCATTAGTGTGTTCTACTAAAATATGATCAATTGCTACTGAACTGAAGGAAGCAAACACAACCACCTGACTAATGGAAAAAGGTGACTGGGATGGAGTGGCTTGTAAGAGTCCCTGAGCAGAAGGGAGTTGATCAGCCAATCCCAAACCTGATAGCTTTTCATCCTCCATCAACGTACCGGAAGGTAGATGAAGAGAAGCATACTGAACAAACCAAATTAGTTAGAACTTCAAAATATAGAAACAGGGCAAACAAAGATGAGATGCACAAGAAAAAGGGGGTCAATCAACATGTTCGTATCTTTTGACAAGTAGATTAAAAACACCTTAAGAATAGTGGTTGTTTAGTAAATCATTGGTCCATGTCATTTCTTTCAAGATCAAGCAATTAATTTTGATGATTCATATATTTTTTGGCTATAAAATAAAAAAGTGTGCCTAGGCACACATGCTTCTTCAAAAAGAAGCCAAAATAACGTGCCTAAAGCGCACTTCATAAATGAGCTTTATTTTTTTGCCAAGCAAAGCACTGAGACCTTGGGGTTTCATGCTTTAAGCGCACTTTTAACAACACTGACAGATGTTCAACATTTCTAACCAAACAAACCTGAGATAGTAAATGTGTGTGGCCACCAGAATTAGACGGACTAGCAACCTCAAGTGGTAGCTCAACTTGATTCACTGGAGATACTATTCCTGATTTGATTTCAGAAACTAACTGTGGTTGGGATGCTCCAACATCTTTATTAGAAAAATCCGGATTCCCTTCAATTTCCCTTTTGCGATCTTTGAGAAGAGAAGTCGGTGTAACATCCTTCATATCAACACCTAGATTCTTGAATAGGACCTAAAATGACAAAAGGATATAAGTGGCTAAGAGAGCCAAAATTATATTAGGCATGCATCAACAATGAAACAATTGTATGTGACTATGTGTACCTCTATGTCAAACTTGAGGTTCATTTTTAAGTTAGGCATTGAATATATCTCAGCAAGTAACCCAAGAATGCCCATAGTCCAGGGATTGGGGGGTTGGTATGCAAGACTGCTTTGGCAGGGTTCCAGAACCTGCAGCAAAAAGTAGATGGTTAAGATCACAGCACCCAAGTTCAGAGCCTTTAAAATTGGCAATCATCAGCACAACCTACCTTAGAAGTAAACGGAATTACTGCAATCATCAATCCCTTCTCATATGCCTGTCACCACCAACCCAAGAGGGGGGAAAAGTCAAAATTCAAATAATAACATATAATTAAACTCAAGAAGAAGGAATATATCCCTTTATCACCTCTATAATCAAAGATTTAGGATCTATTTCACGAGCCCTTAAGACTTGATTCCTCCCAATTGTTAACTTCCCAAGCCAACTACCTAAGTTTTTCAGCAATGAACGCTCTTCCGAACTAGACTTTATAAGCTCTGATCCTAAAAGAACCTGAAAAAATAAAATAAAAGAAGCCAAATTATTACAATGATCTCTACTTCTATACACAAAAATAAAATAGTTATAAGACACAAACCTTGCAGTTCTCATAAGTGGCTTGAACAATCTCTTTATTCAAAGCCTTTGAATTGATCTTGTCCAGAAACTTCAAATACAAGTCATGAAAATTTGGCTCGATACTTGCTCTGCCAAAAATTAGGTATTACGTGACGTCATAAGAAAAGCATATGAAGATGACAACAAAGGCAGCTGCTAGGTATACCAACATGTGTGTGTGGATGCGCACACATGCGTGCATGCACATGGGAGATCATAAAAATCCAGTTCAACGCATGTTCCATTGAAAGTTAGGGGGTGTTGAGAAAGAACCAGACAATGATAAAGACCAATACAACAAACTACACTATGGAGTAAAGAAAGTTACAAGTTCATGCAAATATGTTTCATAACATGTTCTTTTATAAATGCAAACACAAATACAAGATTAAGTCATAAAGTTTCTAACCTTTTCATAACCATATATTGCGCAAACCAGGGGTAGTACTGCTCTTTCAAAATTTCAGTTAATTCTTTTGCTTTAGCTTCGATATTAGTAGCTGAAATGTTATTAATAATAAAAGATATTTTGTCTTGAATCTCTGATGCTGGAGCCTGTAAACAGAACATAGACACTTATAAGATAAAGACAGATATGAACAAATAGCAAGACAACCCATAAAATATTAAGGTAATTTGTCCAATATGCAAATTCCATTGTTCCCGTGATTTTGATTGGGTTGATTGAAAGACAGTTATTCTCATATAATAATTTTGAAATAATATATACACCACAATGTTTTTTTATTGGTAACTTACACAAGCACCAAGTGGACTCTTGAACCCACAACCTCACCCTTTATCCCATTAACCCTTTATCCCATTATTATGGGAGGAAGTGCTGCTTGATGTTATATAGAGTGCCCCAAACTAATGACTCAAACTCCCAATATCAATCTTTGGGACTCAGTACTGGCTCAGATTGGAATTCCCCTAAAACAGAACCAACTCACCCGGAGCAAACACAGGAAGTTGTAAAACATAGCTAACAGCAAGATACAACCTCAAATCAGATCTCACAAACATCACCCAAATCAGAAAGCACCATCTTCTTTGTTGATTTTAAGAATTGAAACGCTTAAACATTCGTAGGTCAGGCAGCATAGATGCCACAGCCAAACAAACCTGACCCCTATTGACTATTAGAAAGTGTTCCAAGGATTATGGTTCTTGGGTATCTAACTATTTAATCCAATAAAAGCAAAAATCTAAGGCCTGAAATGAAAATGTAGGGTTAGGGATAAGGTGCGGAGCCACTAACTAGAAGGCTTGGCTTGCTAAATTGCTCAACAAGATCAGATAAGAACACGTGTGGCAAAATAAATAAAGAAAATGACAAGCCTAATGAAAAAATACCATCAACATTTAGAGTTGCACAAATTATTGGAACACAAAATTTATGATTATTTTAAAGAAAAGAGAAAAGATATATGAGCAATGGCACTGACAAAATTTCACCCAAAAAAAGGTCAAGAATCAGCTTTATGCCTGCAAGACCCCACAGTAAATATTTCTTAGGTGAATAGAAAAAGAACCACTATTCAACCTGAAGTCACTATAAAAGAACTAAGGAAAAATGTGAAAGTGTAGGATGGTCTAGGTACTTGAACAATTAGTATTCGTCCTAAATTTGCAAGGAGTTATTCACAAATATTCCTCCGCAGAAAGAAAGTAAGAAAAGTAGTTCTGTTCAGGTCATCAAAAAACTCCATTAATACTAAACTAAACAACAAGAATATCATATCATATCATACATACATACATACATATATATATATAGCCAATGTTGAGAGAAAATCCAATTAGATTCCAAAATTGAAGTTGAATTTTGTCCCATGTGTCAAATCAATACTTAATTTTGGTGCAAGTACTTATCACTCATTACAACCATATTAAATGTCACACCAATTTCAATAAGTATTATTTCTTTTTAAATATAATAAATCTATAGCATATTGAACTTTTAGTTTTAAACTCTTTATTTATTTTAAGACAACTAGACAAATCCTCCTCTCTTTTTTTTCTTCTTTAAAGAACTTTATCATTTGAAAAAGGGAGTATTATTTTGAATTTGAATTGAGTAAGATAATTCAATAATAAAGTTTTTTCTAAAACTATAACAAAAAAACTTAAATCATAATTTATTGCATCACAATAACAAAAATTAAGTTCATAAATAAAATCATTTTTTTCCTAGAATAAAATACATAAGCATGAAAAATTTGCATTTCGTACTAAAGAACATAACCAAAAAATGTTTGAATAGGAAAAGAACCACTATTAAGAGTCCGTTTGTTTTGGTGGTAAATGATTTCAGGAAATCATTACCACCTGACCCCACTGTTTGGAAGCCAAGGAAAATAAAATTTTCCGGAAAATAGGTTTTAGTTGACCATTATTTACTCCTTTGACCCGGAAATGGTTTTACACTCTCATTTTCACTTCAAACCATTTCCAGGTCACACACAAAAGAGAAAGCCAGAGAAACTTCGAAGAAAGAAGAGACCACGCCAAGACCACGCCAAGAAAGAAGAGACCACCTCGCCGAGAAACACCGTTCCACCACTCAATGGTGCCTCCGATCCAGCCACCACACCGAGAAACCCAGAGAGCTCAGCCTTCGCACCGTGCCTCCAATCCAACCACCACACCGATCCAGCTCACTCCGGGTCATGCCAAGCTCAGCCACCACACCAATCCAGCACAAACGCACACCCACGGTGAGTTTTCCTTCTCCAGTTCACCGTGCCTCTGATCCACATCCCAATCCGATCGCATTATATATATATATATATTTTTTATATTATTTTTATTTGAGGTGGCTTTTTTTCAAAAATTAAATTGCTGACGTGGCATTTTGAAATATTATTTTTATCTGATGTAGCTTTTTTTAATATTATTTTAATAGACACGTCAGCATTTACTGTTGGACCGTTTGCCACGTATGATATTTCTGTTAAATGAGTAACGGCAGGGACAAAAATGGAAGCGTTTTTCAGGATAGGGACTAAAAGCGGTAAAAATAAAATTTAGGGACTAAAATGGAAATCGCCTGAAAATGTAGGGACTAAAATGTGCTTTTCGCCAAAAACTTAAATCATAATTTATTGCATCACAATAACAAAAATTAAGTTCATAAGTAAAATCATTTTTTTCCTAGAATAAAATACATAAGCATGAAAAATTTGCATTTCCTATTGAAGAACATAACCAAAAAATGTTTGAATAGGAAAAGACCGCTATTAAGAGTCCGTTTGTTTTGGTGGTAAATGATTTCAGGAAATCATTACCACCTGACCCCACTGTTTGGAAGCCAAGGAAAATAAAATTTTCTGGAAAATAGGTTTTAATTGACCATTATTTACTCCTTTGACCCGGAAATGGTTTTACACTCTCATTTTCACTTCAAACCATTTCCGGGTCACACACAAAAGAGAAAGCCAAAGAAACTTCGAAGAAAGAAGAGACCACGCCAAGACCACGCCAAGAAAGAAGAGACCACCTCGCCGAGAAACACCGTTCCACCACTCGACGGTGCCTCCGATCCAGCCACCACACCGAGAAACCTAGAGAGCTCAGCCTTCGCACCGTGCCTCCGATCCAGCCACCACACCGATCCAGCTCACTCCGGGTCACGCCAAGCTCAGCCACCACACCAAGCTTATCCATTTTTTATTTAAACTATGTATTATTGATGATTGGGTTTAGGATGATCAATGTTTTTGCTGTGCTTTTGGTGAGAATTTGGCTAGTTGGGTATGAAACTATGTATGAAATTTTGGAGCTTGAAATTTTGCTGTGCTTTATTTAAACTGTGTATGAAATTTTGCTGTGCTTTATTTAAATTGTGTATGAATTTGGCTAGTTAGAGTGATCAATGTTTTTGTTGTGCTTTATTTAAACTTTGTATGGAGGTATTGTGATGATATCAATGTGCAGTTATCAATGTGATGGTATTGTGATAGTGTAAATATTGAGAATGAGCCAAATAATGGGGACAGTGCTGAGTTTGTTGCAGACAATGTGGAGGAAGATGTGGTCGAAAAAGGGAAGAATACAGTCGAGTCATCCACCACTGGGTCAGGAATTTCCAAGTCCCGCAAAAGAGGGCGTGCACCTTCTAATGCTAATGATAGTGTGCTGACTGATCTGTCTGATCAGCTAAAGGAAATAGTTGTGGCTCTGAAAGAAATCAACTGGGGCCCGGTGGATTACACAGCTCTTTACAATGAGGTCATGGCTATGATGGCGGATGGGTATAGCGAAGAAATGCTCGCAACTGCGTTTGACCATCTGTGTGAAAATGAGAAGGCAGCATGGGGATTTCTAGCCAAGAATGCTAGACTGCAAAAGCTGTGATTGAATAGTTTTTTTTTCTCACAACTTTGACTTGTCTGTTTCATGTAGACTGTGATGGTAGCTTTAGGAATTCACTTTTGTTGTAGTACTAGTATTGACCTACCATTGTATTATATATGTAGTATTTTGTATTATTGGGACAACATAATTGCCCAAATTATGTATTTGTACTATTCAGATACCACGAGTAGGTATCATTTTTGTACACCATGGAGGTGTAATGACAATGGTGAACGATTAATGTGACTGTTTTTATATTAATATTATGAGTATATTTAAATGATTATTTTTTATGTTGAAGTGGATGATTATTTTTGTACTGTTACAAATATGTCTAGGCAATGCAGGTGCTTGAATTTGGATGATTAATGTTGATGTTGAAGTGGATGATTAGTTTTGTACTGTTACAGGTTTGTCTAGGTAATGCAGGAGCAGAAATTTGTAAGGCATTTCATTTTTTCCGTAAAATGATCCACAAACCAAACATGGGAATTAATTTTCCGTAAAAAACGAATTTCATTTTTCGTAAAATGTTTGACCGAACCAAACACCGAAATTGATTTTCCGTAAAACGATTTCCGAGACAGCCAAACAACCTGAATACATTTTCCTTTTCCGGAAAATAGCATTTCTGGAAAATATGTATTTTCCGAAAAACGTTTTACACGAACCAAACGCAGCCTAAGACTGAACTCACTATAAAGGAACTAAAAAAATGTGAACAAGCATAGGATGGTCTAGGTGCTAGACCAATTAGTATTTGTCCTCAATTTGCAAAAACTTATTCACAAATATCCCTCCCATAGAAAGAAACTAAAATAAGTAGTTCCGTTTAGGTCAACAAGAGAACTCCACAATACTAAACTAAACATGAAATATCTGGAGTGCCAAAAATCACATACATCATATCAAAATATAAGTTCATATCAGCCACCCAGCCCAACTTTGTACATGCAAAATTAACTTAATCTGATTGAAGAATATAGGGACTTGGTGAAATACATAAATATAAATTAGATGTTATGATAATGGACACAAAACAGAAAATACTTCATTGCTAAGATAAAGATATCAATACCAGATGACAAGAGACTCTGAACACAAAATTTTCATAGAACATAAAATGGTTTATAAAAAATAAATGTAGAAAACAAAAGTGCCATTGTGTATGTAATATCAAATGCTGAATAAGTCACAAATCAAGATCTTCAACTCTTCCTAACATGCATCCAAATTGCACCACGTGTCAACATCATAGACCACATACTAAAAATTGGGTCATACACACCATGCTTAGCTCATTTAGCTCAACATAACTATTACAATCATATGACATGCTATCGTAATTTTGTCATGTGACACACTATAAATACATTAAAGTTATTAATATAGTTTTCTTTAAGTGAAACTCTATTGCCACTTTCAAGAAGTTCAAAAATATTACTCTTACTAAATTCTATTACCAAAATTTTGTTGAGTATTTTTTTTTTTTTTTTCCCTCCCATAGAAAGAAACTAAAATAAGTAGTTCCGTTTAGGTCAACAAGAGAACTCCACAATACTAAACTAAACATGAAATATCTGGAGTGCCAAAAATCACATACATCATATCAAAATATAAGTTCATATCAGCCACCCAGCCCAACTTTGTACATGCAAAATTAACTTAATCTGATTGAAGAATATAGGGACTTGGTGAAATACATAAATATAAATTAGATGTTATGATAATGGACACAAAACAGAAAATACTTCATTGCTAAGATAAAGATATCAATACCAGATGACATAGAGACTCTAAACACAAAATTTTCATTGAACATAAAATGGTTTATAAAAAATAAATGTAGAAAACAAGAGTGCCATTGTGTATGTAATATCAAATGCTAAATAAGTCACAAATCAAGATCTTCAACTCTTCCTAACATGCATCCAAATTGCACCACGTGTCAACATCATAGACCACATACTAAAAATTGGGTCATACACACCATGCTTAGCTCATTTAGCTGAACATAACTATTACAAATCATATGACATGCTATCGTAATTTTGTCATGTGACACACTATAAATACATTAAAGTTATTAATATAGTTTTCTTTAAGTGAAACTCTATTGCCACTTTCAAGAAGTTCAAAAATATTACTCTTACTAAATTCTATTACCAAAATTTTGTAGAGTAATTTTTTTTTTTTTTTAAGTTTCATTATTCATTTTAAATTATTTTAATCATTTAATGTAGTTTTCTTTTTCAATAAAAATGTGCTTCCCTCCATGACTTTAAAAAATAGATATATTTAGGTTACTGTTCAATGGATCTCTTGCGGGTTTTTTTGTTAGTTCTCGTGTATTTGCCAAGGGGATCCTTTGTCTCCACTTTTATTCCTATAGGTTATGGAAGTGTTGAGTAGATTGTTGAAGAGAACGGAAAATGGTGGTTTTCTTTGTGGTTTTCAAGCGGGGTCACATAGACAAGGGAGCGTGCATAGCTCTCATCTTCTTTTTGCTAACAATACCATTTTGTTCTGTGATGCTTCTGGGGAACAGTTATTATACATTCAGATGGTGCTAATCTTCTTTGAAGCTATGACGGGACTGAAAGTTAATGTAGGTAAGAGTGAGATTGTTCCTATTGGTGATGTTGGGAATTTAAATGCTTTGGCTTGTACCCTTTGTTGCAAGGTGGGTACTCTCCCTATGAGATATCTGGGCATGCCTCTCGGGGCCCATTATAAGGATTCGTCAACATGGAATCCTATTATAGAAAAGATGGAGAATAGGCCATCTGGTTGGAAAAGACTTTATTTGGCTGGGCATGCCTCTCGGGGCCCATTATAAGGATTCGTCAACATGGAATCCTATCATAGAAAAGATGGAGAATAGGCCATCTAGTTGGAAAAGACTTTATTTGTCAACATGCGGCAAGCTTACTTTGTTAAAAAGTACTCTCTCAAGCCTTCCCACCTACTTTTTATCTTTGTTTAGTATTACCATCCTTCAGGCTGTGGCAGCTAGAATAGAAAGGATTCAAAGGAATTCCCTTTGGGGAGCCTCAGAGGATGTTTTTAAATATCCTTTGGTTGCTTGGGATAAGGTCTGTTTGCTAGTTGAGAGTTGTGGTTTGGGGATCCGGGGGATTGGATTGTTTAACAAGGCCTTGCATGGGAAGTGGTTGTGGCGTTTTGGGAAAGAAAGTAACAGACTATGGTGTCAGGTTAAAGCAGCCAAATATGGTGAGGCGAGAGGAGGCTGGTGTGCTAGAGGGGTAAGAGGTTCTCATGGGTGTGGGACGTGGAGGAGTATTAAGGAAGGAACAGAGAAGTTCTTTAGTCAAATTCTGTATAATGTGGGGGAGGGTTGCCGTGTTAGTTTTTGGCATGATCCATGGAGTGGGCTTATTCCTTTGAAGGAACTATTTCTTGCTATGTTTGCTTGCTCTCTTTCTAAAGAAGCATGGGTCTCTGACTTGGTAGTATCTGCTTCAAAAGGAGGTAGTGGGAGCTAGAATTTACTTTTCCGTCATGGTCCTCAGGATTGGGAAGCAGACATTATTTATTCCTTTTTTGAGCTTATTTATTCCTCTATGCCGAGGGGTGAGGGAGATGATCACTTGGTCTAGAGATTAACTACGTCTGGTGTGTTTGATGTGCACTCTTTTTATAAACTGTTATGGGAGTGCATTTGGTGTGCAAAGGTGCCTAAATGGGTGTCTTTCTTCTTATGGACAGCAACTAATGATGGAATACTCACCATTGATAATCTTGTGAAGAGAGGTCAGTCTCTGGTTAATAGGTGTTGTTTATGCTGCTACAATGGCGAATCAGTGGATCATCTTCTTCTTGACTGTAAGTTTTCTCACGCCTTATGGTGTGAAGCTTTTGTAGTGTTTGGAATCCAATGGGTAATGCCAAGGTCAACCAGCTCTTTTTACTTTATCTGGAGAAATTGGTTTGGAAAGCATCTTTCAACCATTTGGAATATGATCCCGGCATGTTTAATGTGGTTAGTTTGGCAGGAACACAATACCCACATTTTTGAAGACAAGGAGAGAACATTAGATCATCTAAAATCTCTCCTCTTTAGTACTCTATTTCATTATGCTCGTATTTAGGGGTGTACGAATTGTATTTCTTTATCTAAATTCTTAGTCTCTATTTCCTTTAGTTCTTGATTATATTGTATTTGTTTCTCGTTCAGAGCGTTCACCATCATGAACATGATGTTCAATTTTTTCAATAAAAGTCTTATTACCTATAAAAATAAAAAATAAAAATAGAAGATATATATAAATTATTATTATATATACATATATATATGAAGTCTTTTCCTTAATTTACATATGATTTTTAACTAACCCGTGCACCACACAGATATACAGCTAGTATTTTAGTGAAAGTTATTGAATGTGGAAGTGAGTACCTCTATCTAGTATTTTAGTGAAAGTTATTGAATGTGGAAGTGAGTACCTCTATTGGAGTTTCTCTTTTCTCAGCTGCAGCAACAAGTGTTTCAATGTTCAGTGCAGACCCAAACCCTGTAAATTACATTGCATAAGCATGACTATAGTGTTGGAGCATTTAACAAATACATGCAGACCAGTTGAGAGTTGAAACTTCTGTAAAACAAAAGGCATAATTTTAGGTCAAAGAAAATTACTGGCAGATGTAACTGATCGAGAAGGACGGACAAAACCAGGGGAAGAAGACAGCAATGCTGGAGCACTGACAGCAATCTGTGGCTGCAACTTTAGCAATAAAATGAGCAATGCCAGGAAGAGGATAAAAAATGACACCACAAGGAGAGAGAGCGGAGGGGGGAGTTACCTTCTGAATACTGGAGGCATCAGCTGAATGAACAGCTGAAGATTGCCCTACAGAAGGTAAGAGTGGTTTCACATCATTAGATGTTGCTAATTGTATTTCTTTATCTAAATTCTTAGTCTCTATTTCCTTTAGTTCTTGATTATATTGTATTTGTTTCTCGTTCAGAGCGTTCACCATCATGAACATGATGTTCAATTTTTTCAATAAAAGTCTTATTACCTATAAAAATAAAAAATAAAAATAGAAGATATATATAAATTATTATTATATATACATATATATATGAAGTCTTTTCCTTAATTTACATATGATTTTTAACTAACCCGTGCACCACACAGATATACAGCTAGTATTTTAGTGAAAGTTATTGAATGTGGAAGTGAGTACCTCTATCTAGTATTTTAGTGAAAGTTATTGAATGTGGAAGTGAGTACCTCTATTGGAGTTTCTCTTTTCTCAGCTGCAGCAACAAGTGTTTCAATGTTCAGTGCAGACCCAAACCCTGTAAATTACATTGCATAAGCATGACTATAGTGTTGGAGCATTTAACAAATACATGAAGACCAGTTGAGAGTTGAAACTTCTGTAAAACAAAAGGCATAATTTTAGGTCAAAGAAAATTACTGGCAGATGTAACTGATCGAGAAGGACGGACAAAACCAGGGGAAGAAGACAGCAATGCTGGAGCACTGACAGCAATCTGTGGCTGCAACTTTAGCAATAAAATGAGCAATGCCAGGAAGAGGATAAAAAATGACACCACAAGGAGAGAGAGCGGAGGGGGGAGTTACCTTCTGAATACTGGAGGCATCAGCTGAATGAACAGCTGAAGATTGCCCTACAGAAGGTAAGAGTGGTTTCACATCATTAGATGTTGCTGCAACAGTTTTATGACGATCCTCAAGACTTTCATGTCTCAGTTGAATCTGTATTGGAGATGAAAGCTGCTGCCCAGACTGTATGATGCTAGAGCCATTTAACTGCACCAATGTCCCAGCATATAAAAATAAAATAAAAAGACATTATTCAGAAAATATATATACATATATAGCTCAGCTAAAGGGCCAAACAAATTTCATTCTCAAAAGACTTTACTGTGGATTATGCATTCTGGAGTATGAATTTTTTTTTATTCATTAAAAATGCATCCTCAAACAATCCATTCTCCAACTTGTATGGGATTTTCACAATTTCCAAAAGTAATTTTATGCACTACGGAAACCTACTCTTCATGAGTTTTGCTTTGGTGAGTTCAAATACATGACAGAAGTCAAGAGATAAACTTCAGAATTTACCTCCAAATTCCCTGAGGAAGACTGAGTGGAACCATGGTGATTAACAACAGAACCATGGCCGCCTCCATCTGTGTCTGAATGGCCTGATGAAATCCTGGCAAGAGCCTGTTCGATGAAAGCAACAAGTTCTGAATGAGTACCACGCAGATGAGATATCTGTAAGATATGATTACAATACTGTGGCCACTCAATCAGACGATCCACAAACTGCTCCAGAGCTAGAGTCCCAAACACAAACATCTGCATAAGATAAAAGTTAAAATAACCACTATTAATAGCATATAACCACCAATAAAAGAAAATGCACTCAATGAGAGATGATACAAACTTTTGAATCTGCAGGTTTGCGTAGTGCATCTAACACACCACGCAGAGCAATCCCCAGTGTGAGATGACTTACAAGCTGGTGCTTGATCACAGAGCCTGAAATATGGTTAAGAACCATGGCAACAAAAGAAAATCAAAACTTTTTTTCTGATAAGTAAGAAAAATTTTATTGAAAAGAGACTACTTCATGCAAAACAGCGTAAAGTAGCCTAAAGAAACAACTACAATGAAATAGAGACTCTAGGAACAAAGTCTCTATTTGTGAGTCCCCAAGCTCAAGACCAATCAAACAAAGTCTCAACAAAATGAGCTAGAAGCTGGTCCTATTTTGTTCACGCCAAAGAATCTACATCAAACAAAGTGAAACCAAATTCCAATATCCGACAAATATTTTCCCAACCAATTCCTCCAACCAAACAAAAGATCTCTCACACTCCCTGGCATGACCAATGAGATGCCAAAAGATCTAAATACAAAACACCACAAATGAGAAGCCACTGTGCAATGAATCAAAAAGTGATCCACCCCCTCCCCACTACACCGACAAATAAAACATCTATCTACTATAGTATATCCTCTCCTCCCAAACTTTATATATTGTTAGATTCCCCCATGCTGCCATCCAAACAAAAAGAGACACTCTCTAAGGGGCCTTCAACCCCAAACACCCTTCCAAGGAAAAGTGGCAAGAGAGAGGATCCCCTCATAGTAACATAAAAAGAACAATTTTTTTTTTTTGATAAGTAAGAATGATATATATACGAAAGGCTACTCAATACATGAAGAGTATAGAGCAAACCTAGAAAATACAAGAAAAGAAAAAAAGAGAAAAACATAAAAGAAAACCAAACAACAAAAGAATTACAAAAGAGAAAAGGAGCAAAGAAAAGAAGGGAGGGAATCACTAGACGTGAGTCCCCAAGCTCGAGACCAATCAAAAAGAGTTCCACTAAAAGAAGCAAGCATCTGATCACTGGAGCTATCCAAATCCTCGAAAGTCCTCCAATTCCGTTCCTTCCAAATACACCATAGGATGCACAACAGGACTAAGTTCCAAATCTGAGACAAATGCCTCCCCAGCCAAAGAGCAAGTCTGGAATCGATTTAGGTATAACCCAAGACAAACCAAAAGTTCTAAAGACAAAGCTCCATAACCGATAAGCCATCTCACAATGAAGAAATGGGTGGTCAACCGTCTCTCCACAATGACGACACATAATGCACCAATCCACAAAAACCAATCTCCTTAATCTCAAGCTATCTCCCGTTAGGATCTTATTCCAAGCTACACACCAAACAAAAAAAGAAACTCGCCTAGGGGCCTTTGCTCTCCAAATAGCTTTCCAAAGAGAGACAATTGAGGGAGAATCCCTTAATTTGTTGTAAAACGACCAGATGTCAAAAACTCCATTAGACTTCAATTTCCATCTCATCCGGTCTCCAACATCCATAGGAGGAGTATTGGCTCCCAATATACGAAGAAAATGCAGCCCTTCCTCCATCTCCGAATCATTAAAATCTCTAATAAAACGAACATTCCAAATTCTTCTCTCCTCCGCCCCCTGCCTCAGCAAAGAAGCTTCAACAAAAACCTCCTTATCAATGGCAATACCATACAGCCTTGGAAAAGCCAATTGAAAGGGTTGATCCCCATACCACCTATCTTGCCAAAACCTCACTCTATTCCCCAACCCAACAAGAAGCTGACAATTTTTGCTGAAATCCTCCCATCCCATGCGAATACTTCTCCACAAACCGCACCCATGAACTCCCCTCCCCAGCTTTGAGGTCCATCCCCCCCAAACTTCCCCATGTTTTGAAGCTACCACCCTCCTCCATAACCGATCCTCTTCCTTCCCAAACCGCCACAACCATTTTCCCAATAAGGCCTTATTAAAGGTAGTTAGTTTCCTTATCCCCAAGCCACCATTGGCTATAGGCGCACAAACTTTATCCCATCCTACCAAATGAATCTTGCTATCACCCCAAAGAAAAACCCTTTGCAACTTTTCAATTTTATTAGCCACATAAGTAGGAATTGTGAATAACAAAAGAAAATAAGTCGAAAGACTAGTTAGTGTACTCAAACTCCCCATTTTTCCTCAACCTCCAAAAGAAAATCAAAACTTAAGGATATGTAATGGCTCTAACAGTATACAAGGACAATGTCTGTTAAAATACTGAAAGCCAAAGCATTTATATCAGTGTAACTTATATCAGGCAAAAAATGGCATTTTTATAAAGTCAATGCATGAATCTCCTGAAGACATGCAACAAAACATGATGTACATAATCACATAAATCTCAAATTTCATAAACGCACACATTCAACATTGTCAGCATTAAAAGCCACTATTGAAGGAATATAATTGACCAGAGGTATGTGTCAAGGTAATTTTCATATACATTTTATTGCAACGAGACTACTCATGTACAAGGGACACAATTAAGTCTAAAGAATTACAGATGAACAATATTATCTACAAAAAGCAACGACTCTAGGAAGTCGTTGTTCGTTGATGGAGATGCTGGGTAACTCTCATAATGTATTAAATTCCAACAGTATCGTTAATTTTCTTATCATAAGGCTAAAGAAAAAATTATTTCAGAAAACAAAATCGGATACTTTCACTGTTGTTTTACTAAAGCAGTTCATTTTTTTTTTTTTTTTTTTTTGATAATGTAAGGAACCTTTCAAAAGAAGAGACCCTAGGACTAGCTTCTAGATAGTAAAACCTATAAACAACTAACCCCACCTACCAGAACTAGTACACAAAAGGATTGTTTTATTCATAAGACCCTTTACTGGGAACAAGACCCTAGAAATAAACGTACTTAGTTCAATATACCCAATCAAAGGATAAATGAAACTGGACTAAGTAGCACAACTCCAGCTGTTTAAATATGGTTAAACGAAGGGAACATATAAAATCAGAGTATATTGAGTATTAAACCCCATCATGGTTGAGTTAAAAGTCATTTGCAAATTTTGTAAGAAAACTCACCAAACAGAACCGCAGCAATTTTGAGCTGCCTTTCCGGATACTTGGGGAAGAATCGATACTCCTCAAACAGATTTGCAATCATGCACTCAAAAATTAATTGTTCCCTGTCAGTCAGTGCAGAAGAACCTTGAATTGTTATTTTGAAATAAGAAACCATATAAAAGTTCAGCGTAAAAAAATGGTTGCAAAAGCAGATTTGAGTGAAAAGCTCCTTTCGGTAGGTTTTAATTATTCAGGCAAATAATGAATTGGCAAACTAGAAAGATAAAACAACCCACTTCAGACCATTTCCATTTTGGTTTTCCAAAAGACTAAAAAATGGAAAGACATTTAAATACAGGGTGAAAGATGCCTTCACATATGAGAAATGATAGCCATTACACAGTACAACAGAAGTAGAACAAGAAAGACAAAGCATTCAAAACCTGAAAGGGTTTTAAAAACACATTTTTTTTTTTTTTTTTTGGATATTTGCAATGGGGAAGGAGGGATACAAGCCCTAGGCATTTCCATTGAAAACGCCAGAAGGTGCCAGTTGAGCTACAAGGCTATATTGGCTTTCAAAAACACAAGAATATTATTAGATACCAAGCAACTGGAGGAAAGGCTTTAACAGGCATTAACCTTTTCACAGAAGATTCCTTGAATCGAGCAAGCATTTGGACCATTGCATCAATGGTCAACTGGCCAGAAAACATTTGCTGGAAATAAGAGTTTGCTTCAGCCTCAATATCATCTGAATATCCATCAGATGTCGAAGAATCAGTAGCCCCACCATTCTGCAACCTGGGATTAGGATCCATAACTGGTGCATGCAGCTTTTCCATTTCCTCAGCAAGCTGGCTGGAGGTAATCAAGCTGGCGTGAGCTTTAAGGACCTGTGGTGAAAAACACAGACAACAAGGTTCCAGACAATCAAGAATGAGAATGCATGTGGATGGACAGATTAACCAAGTTGTAGAAAGAACCTTCATAAAGGTAGAACTAGTCTCCAAATAAAGATTCGAGACAGCACCAGAATCATGGAATGCTTTGGTGGAAAAGTCCTGGGATCCACCAAATTGAATCTCCTTTAAGAACTTGAGGCATTCCTGAAAGGATAAACTCGCGTCAAACCATGTTTTGTATACATCTCAAGAAAATTTTTAATGATAACAATAAAATACTTCATCCCAAAATAAAGTGTCTTGATTTACTTTAGGGATGTCCCAAAAAGAGCGTCCATTTTCAAATTTTAAAGCATTTATTTCTACATCCTCCCATGTGGCCCTTACAACAACAATAATCACGCTTTAGTATCAAAATTTTTGGGGTGAGTTATCAACCCTCAACAAACTAGTCAAGGTCGGCCAAATGTATTCTTTCCGTTATTCTATTCTATCCAAATACATAACTCTTTATTACTTAATTAATTGACATTTCCTTTTTACTATTTCTATTAATATAATTTTTTTGGTTAAAACTAAGGTATAATACTTAAGTACTGTTCCTTAGGTTCCCCTTTTAAGATTCTGCCATGTAGATTTTTTCTCACGGGATAGAAATGTATTTTTCACTTAAATAGCCACATGGCCGAATTTTAAAAGGGGAACCTAAGAAACAGCACCCAAGGTACTGTACCTAAGTTTTGTCTTCTTCTTTTTTGTCTTCCTTCATCCCCTCAACTTGACCCAACTGACTTTTTCTTACAAATACATTAATTGCTCTCCTCTAAATATGACCAATCATCTCAACAGACAATCCCACATCTTTTCATCAACAAAGATCACCCCTATCTTTAAGCAAATTTTATTTCATAACACTCTCATTTGAGCCACATTCATTTTATGAATGTTACTTTTTAATAGTCCAACAGTTAGCATCATAGAGCACAGCTCATCTTATAGCAATCATTTCATAAAAAATTTCTTTAACATAAAATGTCTTCTACAATTACACCATACTCTTGATGACTTCATCCAGCATGTTTTTATCCTATGGTTGATATCTCTTCCATCTCTCCATTTTTATAAATTATTGATCCAAGATATTGAAAATTCTCACTCATTGGCATTTCTTGACCACCAAGTCTTACAGCCACTTCATATTTGTTTCTACTTTTACTAAACTTACATTCAACATACTCTTTAGAGCCCTACTCAATTGAAAGTCTTATTCTACGGTGTCTTGCCAAATTTCTAACTTGGCATTTAACACAATGTCCAGTTTCATCCACCAATGCTATGTATGCAAAATAATACACAAACCCAAAAAATTCTTATTGAATTGATTCAGTGTATTCATCCATCACTAGTACAAGGTTGGTATGGACTTGATGTTAATCTTTGATACAAGCCTCTAGAGATAGGAAACTCACTTGTGATGCTTCTACTTAATCTCACCCTAATTACAGTTTTGTCATGCATATCCTAATCTACTTTATAGGAACTCATTATTTTCCAAAACCCACTATATAAACCTCTCCAAAGACCCTATCTTTCTCTAGGTTAATAAAACCATATGAAGATCTTTACAGCACACCATATACTTTCCATAGAGTCAGTTTAATTAAAAGCACTCTATCTAATTTACCCACTTATTTCTAACTTTATTTCCTATTTCTCTGGGGCTAACCGAATTAAGAAACTTCAGAGGAATTTCTTATGGGGTGGCATTGGTGATCAACCAAAATTCCATTTGGTTAAATGGGCTACTGTCTGCACTCCCATTGCTTCGAGTGGTTTGGAGATAAGAAATGTAAGACTTTTTAATGAAGCTTTGTTTGGAAAGTGGCTACGGAGATTTGGGATGGAGAGGGCTGCCCTTTGGAGGCAAGTGATAGTGGTGAAATATGGTTGTGGATGGGGTAGCTGGTATTCTAGGCCTACTAATGGTCCATATGGTGTTAGCTTGTGGAAAAAAATTACTCGGGGATGGCCTTCTTTCTAATTAGTCGGTGAAATTTTGGCAAGTCCGTTGGTGTGGTGAAACATCTCTTGCAGTCAGCTATCTTGAATTGTTTAGATTTTGCCGAGATCAAGAGGTTAGTGTGGCTGAGATTATGAAGTTTGATAACGGAATCCTGTTTTGGGATGTAAGTTTCTTTAAGGGTGTGCATGCTCGGGAACTAGAGGCACTGGCCGGTTTCATGGATACCATATATGGTGCATCGATGAGAGGATTTGGTAAGGATAAGATGTGCTGGAAATCTGATAAAGAGAAGGGCTTCATGGTTAGGGAATATTACAATCTCTTAGAGGGCTCTAATAACTATTGCTTTCCTTAGAAAAACATTTGGAAATAAAAGATTCCTTCTCGAGTAGCTTTCTTTGTTTGGACTGTTGCTTTAGGGAAATGCTTAACGATTGACAATTTACGAAAAAGGAAGGTTTGGATATTGGATTGGTGCTATATGTGCAAGTGTAATGATGAATTAGTTGATCATCTTTTTCTTCATTGTCCAGTTGCAAAGGATATGCGGGCTATGGTGTTCAATCTGTTTGGAGTGAGCTAGGTTATGCCACAATTTGTAGTAGGGCTTCTAGCATGTTGGCAAAGCAGTTTTCGTCGTCATCGAAATGGGTATATATGGTTGATGGTTCCCAATTGCTTATTGTGGTGCCTTTGGAGGGAGTGAAATAGTCAATGCTTTGAAGATAAGGAGAGATCCACATCAAACTTGAAACTATTTTCCCCTAGAACTTTAATGGACTAGTTGGCGGCTTTGCAGAACCAATCTTCTTTATCCTTTCTTGATTACTTAGATTCTTGTAATTTTTGTTCTTGATTGTTTGACCCCTTGTGCACTCCCTGTGTACTAGGGTGTTCCCCTTTTTTTGATATCAATGAACTTTTTACTTATGCAAAAAAAAAAAAAGCATTTAAGTAAGAAAATAGCTCCCATGGTAGATCACCTTGGCAAAAAACCAAATTTATTCCCCATTATTGTTGTTTCATGTTTTAACCTATATTCGAAATTTTTGTTTCATAGTGTGACTCATAATTTGTTTTTTCGTTTTTTGCTATTTAAATAAAGGGAGGGGGAGGTGGGGTCACCCCAAACATCAAGCACCACAAAAAGTGTAGATACCACTGGGTTATCAACTCAAACCCTAGTGTGACACTTTTTTCTTTTTTTTGATAAGTAATAAGAATAATATTAATCAAGATGAAAAAACAAAGAAAGCAAAATCAAGGTGTTCATGATGGTGAACAAAAAAAAAAAAAAAAAAGAGCAACAAACAACAAGGAGAAAAAACTTATGGGGCAACTCTACAAGATGGAAGAAACTCAATGATAGAAGAACAATTTGAGGAGCCCCAGCACCTAGACCAATCAAAAAGAGTCTTCTGGCATAGAGCTTGTAACTGAACCAGTGATTTCTCATTAGCCTCAAAAGAGCGCTGATTTCTTTCCGTCCAAACAATCCACATCAAACAGTCAGAAACCATATTCTCATAAGTAAGTTTCCATGGCAATTTGTATAGCTTTGAATCGCCCCTTTGTTCTTTTAAATAGTTATTAGAGTATTCTCCTCCACTCACTAGGCATTTTGTTAACACTTAAAATCGACAAAGGTTTGTCTACCAACATAAACCCATATCACCAATGCACTTCCAAAGTTCACTTCCAAAGTTCACTACTTCAATGGGAATTTCAGCCAGTTCCACAAATTTTTTTCCATTTTCATCCTCCCCAATGCATCATTACCTATGGTTTCTATTCTCAACAGGGCTACTCAATTTGCACCAATACAACTGTTTTATTGCTTCCATTGAAAAGTTTGTCAAATACCTTTTCACTCTCTTTACTATGTCCTCATTTGCTAACATCTTTTAATCTTCATCTTTACTACATCAAGTCTCTTATTTTCATTCCCCTTATCTTACCAAGTTTATAAACATTATTTTCTCCATCATTTGTCCCCAACTTGCTATAGCCAATGACCTTTAGGTCAACTCGCACTTCCTGGTGTTTCCAACAAAGGCACCTAGGGTTCAACTCCCCCCTCCCCCACTTATGATGCATAAAAAGATAATTCATCATAAGCTTGACATTTTTGCTTCCCTCTTAGTCACTTTATAATTCTCATAAGAAACATTGTCTCTGCATCTAAATACTCTTCTATAGCTCTCTCTTTAATCTAGTTGCTGCTTGAACATCCTTATTCCACCACCAAGTCCCCTTAGTCGGTTACCCACATCCTTTGGATTCTCGATGTACATCTTTAGCCACTCTTTTAATACAATTAGTCATTTCATTCCACATCTTATCATCATCTTTGTCTAAATCCCACTTGCCTTCTTTGATCATTTTATTTTTTCACACATCTTGTTTCTCACCCTTTAAATCCGTCCTAATCCTTGGGTTTCTTTGTCTAACGCCTTCTTTTCCAACTTTTAATACAAATATCTAGAACCACCAATCTATGCTATGTGATTACACTCTCTCCTAGTACCACCTTGCAACCATTATAACATCTACCATCTACTTTTCAAGTAAGGATGAAATCTATTTGACTAACGTAGTAACATTTGTCCTTCAAAAATCCCACTTTTAAAGGTAATTGAGTGTGATTCCCTCTTCATGATGTTCAATAATATCAAATCATACACAACCGCAAGGTTTAGAATGGCAGCTACCCATACCTATTCAAAAATTTAAGCAATTACTTTTTGGCACACCTTTAAATGAGATTGAAGGGCATTTAAGTAAAGAGTCATATATGCTGATATTTACTAAAAATAGTGCCATTTGAAAGCAATACACTTTTTTTTTGGGACAGAGGAAGTATATAATGCACCATAAATTAGAATTCCCATAGTTATCAACGCTATTTAAAGGCGGAGGATGCAGGGCCAACTAGATATTACCTCAAAGAAAATATCTTTATATGTATTTAAATTATGAATTAGCCACTTCTCAAGGTCTACAAGTTCTTTCCGTGAAGCAAGAGCTGCCAATCTGATGGCATAAGGAGAAGGAATCGCGTCCAATACTAATGATATAATCTGCAAAATGAATAAGAATCTGAGTACAGAAAAAGGAGAAATAAATTATTCTAGTAATACAAAAGAATTAGACAAACAAGAGGGTACATCTGGAAAATGTTCCAGCAATGAAAAATAAAGAAAATGGAAAATTAACAAAATTGGATGCTAATTTCAAATCTTTTGAGATCTTCAGAACGACAGTCAACACTCAACAGTCTTGTATAACATGCACATTGTTTAGATTTTGAGTTCAAAATGGCAAAAAAACAAAAACAAAAAAACAAAAACAAAAACAAACAAACAAACAAAAACAAAAAACCAGGAAAGGTGATCAAACTCTATATGCTCACTCAAAATTTACCTTTAGCTCCTGGCAGACATCCAATATTCTAGTCATACTGTCTGGATCACAGCTGACAGAATCTACAAATCCCCGCAACACAAAATTAGGGTTGACACGCCAGAGGTGATGAATCATTCCATTACCCATGCCATTTTTAACTATATTGGGAAAAACAGTAAACGAGACTTCATACTGGAGGAGGTTATATGCAGTCTGAAATAACACACGCAAAATTTATTAACCAAGAAAGAATATATGGAACAATTATGCAAAGCAACAATAAAAAAAAAAATTATTTAAAAAAATAATAAATAAATCAAAGAGAGTACATTAAAGCACGCCATCCCAAGAAGTAAGACTTCAGGACAGTGTTTAATAGGATAATCAAGCATTGAGCGAACAGAAGTGGCATGACCCCTCTCAGCTAGTTGACACAGTACATTCAAAAGGTCAAGACACAACCATGCATGATTAGCATGTCCAATTGGAAGCGTATGTCCATTCACTGCATCGATATAGGCCTGCAACAAACATTGGTCATTCAAAAGAATAAAAAAGAGATAACATGAGGAAAGAAGGAACGACTGGTTATATATAGCACCATACCAGCTGCCTTACAGAATGGGCAAACGTAAATACTTCTGGTGGTGCTGATACAGCATATTTAAGAAAAGATAGCTGACCCTCAGTATTCTTCCAAACAGACCCACAAATGGCATGGAGAGGGAATGGCTCCTGCACAGCTCAATCCAAAGATTTAGAACTAATATGTTCCACATTAAATTCATATATTAATCTTAAGATATATTTAATGTGCATGTAGATTTACACATGTAATAAAAATATACCTGGCATGCACGTCTATATACAGACATGAAAAAAGAGAACGCCTCGTGATTAGGAATGTAGAACCCCTCATGGTCCATATTTTCAATAACTCGAATCCAGTTGGTAGCAGGAGCCTGTAATCCAGCACGCATACTTAGATACAAAGGAGACAATTGCAAAGCAATTGTTACAATATAAAAAATAAAAAATAAAAAATTTACAAAATTGCAGCAAGAAGAAGAATAAGTAAACTCACAAGTTCCTTGATTGTGTCTATAAGAACATCAATATTCCAGGAGTTTAACAAAGGCAGATCAGACAAAGTACTGCAGCCAACAGCCAAGCTAAACGTTGAAAAGGTGTTCTGATTGTCCTCAAGACCAGCTTGGGTACAGGCAATTGTGCCAAGTATTTTAGAAAGGGTAACCTCAGACAGTGGCAAGAAAAGAGATAAAATCTCTTTGCACTGTGATGCATTAACTGTGCAACCATAACCTAGTTCCTTCATAATATCTCCCATGCTCATTTCTTTCTCCATTTCTGCTAAAATAGAATCAAAATCATCTTCTCCGCAGTCATTGAACAGATTCATATTCCTGTAACAAAAAACAACTACTGTTATTAGACAGCTAATATCTTTCAACACCACAAAAACAGGACAGGACAGCTTTGTAATCAACAGCACAACCAATATAGAAGAAATACAATGAAGAAAAATCATAACCTCAGAAAATCAGCCTCACGTAGTTCATCTGAAAGTAATGGAGTTAAAACAAATGGGGTGACATCATTAAACTGCACTAGAGATAACATTTGCATAAAGGAATCCATGTGCTTTGAAAGGCCCTCAGACCGCTGGAGGAGCATAACAATATTCTTTATTTGATCAGTACAGCCGACCGAAACAGGATTGGTGCACAATTCCTTCATCTGAGCCATACAAAAACTTTGGCCTAAAAAGCATCAAAAAGTCCATGTCAAATGGCGCAATATATGCACATAACAATAAGTGCAAAAGGAAACTAATCATGCAAGAATAAATTTTTGAAATCAAGATTGTACTTCCACTTAAAAATTGAAACGTACCACAATTCCTGGTATCAAGATTTTCAGAATCTGATAAAGCTAGACCAATACCAATTTTTTCCGATACAGACAGGTGTAATACATTAGAGAAATTCTCCAGGGTTCCCTCATTGATCTCTGTATTTCTTAGCGACTCACAAAACACTGTGCTGAAATTTGGTTTGCCCAAGAGGAATTTAAATATTGATGCAACAGCCAATTCCAGCTGCATGTTCTTCGAGTCTGTGTTGTAAAATTTCAAGTGATCTATGCACGTCTGGAGAAGCACAATGCTTCCCTCAATTCCATATTCAACAAACTGCCAAGCAGAAATAAACTATATCAGCATGCAATCCATTGAAAATTTGAAATGCAAAGAGTCAAGAGATCATACAACTCAAAAAACATAATATTCCAATGCATTTGGATCTGCTTCATCAACATCTCTTCTGACCAAGCAAACTATAATCGCTTTCAATTTTTGAAGTAAAACTATAAGAAATTCAATATTTACATGTTTGACTTAAAGTCTTGCATGCCATCAACTTCAGAAACCCTTGGTGTGTAAGAGACAAATATTTAATGATTACCAGCAAATTTGTTAAGTATTTTTCTTCATGTCTAACATGAATGCATATTTTAGGGATGAGAAATAGGACCTAGAAAATGATATTTTTTCGGTTCTACATTTGTCTCTGAAATATCATCTAAGATATCATTGAACCCCAACTTACTCTTCTTAGTTTCCACACTTCCAAACTCTTCCTCATTCCATTTCTTTAATTCCATTTTTAGTGCTTCAAGTTTATTTGCCAATCTATAGCTCAGGAACCCTTGAAACTGGTGAGACTCCCACCACGTTTTCATCATCTCCAAAATCGCCATCACCTTTAACCACCTAATCTCAAACCTGAATGTTTTTCTACCCCTCTAGAACCTGGGTTATATTTCAGGGAAGGACAATTTAACCTATATATAATTACTAGCTTCCTTAGGCATCAAAATAGAGCTATGGTTATAGCCTTGTCAAAAATTTATTTAGCACCAGAACTTCATAATATAAAGCATGCATGGAGAGACAAATTGGATCACATTATCACCTTCTGCTTACCAATTCAATAGATAAAATCCACTAGCACAACATTAAAAGGGAATGGAGTAACTGGAAATGTTTTTCGTAATATTTGATTAAGCAAGAATTCAACTCACACAAGCATGTATTTTACACTCTTTTTACCTATAATGGATCTTTAATGCTCCATAGCCTCTTTTTTATATTCTTAGGAAAAGCCAAAGTTGTCTTTTTCATGAAAAGCAGACTAGGAAACAAACAGCTATCACAACATCTGCTTGTTCAGTGCTAGCAACTACCATATTTCGAAAACTGATCATCGTCATATTCTTTCTTTGACTAGTGTAGTCTCTTGTTGTGGAGCATATTTCATTTAATATCAGTATAGTAAACAAAAGCAGGTTGATTCAAAGAATTGTATCCAAGTTCAATCAAAATCCAATCAGAATTTTGATAAAACATAGCTATGCATACTCAAATCGCCTTTTCTTATTACATTGATATTTCAAAACTAAGAAAAGCAAACTCATTCGAGGACTCATTTGGAGTACCTCGTAGTCAAAAACATTCTAACTCAAAACCTATATTAATACAATACAAGCAAATTGCATCGATAGTGACTATCAGCCCAAGTATGTATAAGTTACATTTCCGTAAAATACTCTACCCTATTTGTCAATCACTTTATAGCGTCCCTAAACTTGATTCATCTTATCTCTCTTTATTTTCTTTTCATTTCCTATCGTTCATTATCAAGGACTGAGTCTGAATGTTATGGTAAGAAGTAGTAGCAATTCCTTTTTTTTCTTTTACTTAAAAAAAAAAAAAAAAATTACTCTCCCTTCTAAAGTTTGAGAATATCATTAGTATTTTAGAAACTATAGAACCAAGAAAAGCATTCACACAGCTATCTCACACTGAACTTGCTTGATTTTTGAAAGGTTGCTAAGTCTTCTCCATCCTTTTTGCTAGCATGGCATTCAATGTGTAGTTCATCGGTTTGCAAAACAATTTGGAGTATCGCACTGTGTCACTCATTAAAATAATGTCCATTCCTTGCTGTGATGTCCAGGTGTCCAATATGACCTCCAATTAGGAACAGATTATTAACTTGATTTGCTATGCAATTACAAAATTAAATGGTAGCTACATATAAACTTTACAGTTTGATTAATCTACTCATTTTGTTCAGATGAGTTTTAATTTCCTAAATCACCAATAAGATATACAACTAAAACCTCATAATTGTAGTTCTATATCCTCAAATAGAGGTTTTGAACTCCGCTGATGGATTTAGATGAACTTCAAATATACATCCTTCAGTCTCTTCCAAACCAATGAATTGCAACTTCAGGTTTTCCATTTTCAACACAATTCTTAATCCAAAAGTTACGTGAGAGTTTCACATTTTAAAGTGTAGTACATACGTAAACATACAACATACGCCTATACTTCAGCAATCAAAAGTCCGTCTTAGAGGAAATATTTACTCCATACGAGAGTCATAATTATTAAACAACAAGCTGTGCGTGCAAGTTGTCCCAACCATCCCAACTCCACAAAAGAGAACGGTATTTTTTTACCTTCTAAACTTTCAATTCTAGCAAAATGATTAAAGTATTAAACACAACTTACCTAAACCTCGATAATAAAGAATCTTGGAACAAAAATAACAAAGCAATTCAGTGCATTTGATAACCAAGAACATCCATCTACAAAAATTATCCATCCTTACGTTACGTCTCTCGCTTGTCTCTGCGAAATAATGGGACGATAGTCTATTACATTATTGACTAGAGGTAGGGGTTACACAAAAGAAAGAATTGCTTCTTGTACTTTCTTTATAACTTTATAAAGAATAATAAGTAAAAATAACATAATATATAAGTAAAAGTCGATTATCTATTCAATCCTATCGTATTAAATTGATTGCCGAGCACTTAAGAATTTCATGAGTCTGTATACACACATACAAAGAAAGTATCCACTCAACAAATTTGTAAACACCCATCCAAACATGCCCTTTAATCTATTTCCCCCTTCACCAGTCAATGAAGTCAACCCACTCTCAAGAAATCTAATCCAATGTTTAATCAACTACTTTTCCCCTAACCAAAAGACGAGCCGAACCTTCACCGGCCATTAAATTGAATTTAGGCAAAACCTTGAGCACGATAACCGAAAGAACCATGGCGAAATCCATTTCAAAATCAAAAAATAAATCATTACAATTCCAGGGTTGAGAGAAAACAACGCAGATGAAACAAATTAGCGAGCAGTAAAACCTATACTTTTTCACACATTCGAATATACATAAATATATTTTCACATCTAGAGAGAGAGAGAGAGAGAGAGAGAAAAGAAAGACCTGTCGGAGCTCGCGAAGAACAGAGTCGGCGTTGGATTCGTCGATGCTCTGGAGAAGGAAGCGAATCTGGTTCGCCGTCGTTGACGAAAACTTCAGCATAGTGACCAAATGATCTTCAATTTCTAGGGTTTAGGGTTTGCGCACAGAGAGAGAGACAGAGAGATTTGGTGTGGGGGATTGGGAGATTTGGGGAGATCGGAGAGTGTTGGAGAGAAAAATGGAAGCGGAGAGCGAGGTGGGTTTTTATAGCGTTCTGAGAGAGAGTGGTGTGGCGTGTTGAGAAGAGAGTAAAGTTTGTGTTGTTTGTGTGTGAACTGGAAAAGGGAATGAGCGAGAGACTTGGCAGCGCGAGAGCGTTGGCAGAGAGAGCGGCTTTTTTTTTCTGTGTGATGGGAGTAGTGTTTTGCTTTTTGGGGATTAGTCTCGTTTAAATACATTTTACAAATGCCCTTGTCGCTTGTGGTGGGGCCAGGCCATTGGCCACTCCCTACTATGGATTGGGTCTTTCTGTAGGTTTGGGTTTTCTATTTTCTAGGGTGATTGGATAAGATTTGAAAGGAAAATAAATGAATAAATGAAAATTAAAATTAAAATTAAAATTAATGTTACTACATAATAAACTCGACAACTTTTTTTCACGTATATTGAGTTGATAAGTTTTTACTTGTTTTTATGAGAAATTATAGGGATATTAAAAAGTTCACAGCTTTTGCCATTAACTCGTCACGTGACGAGTTATAAGCGGTAGAAGTTAAATTGTGGATCCATACCTCTGAGCGGTACAGTTACTTGGTAAGGGTTGGTTTGGGAACCAAGGTTGGAAGCTTGGTCACTATTATGATTTCAAAGAAATAAGAACTTTGGTACCAATGTCAAACTTTTTTTTTTGGTAACAAATGGAGATTTGAGAATTCAAATGTTTATCAATTTCAACTTTCAAAATGAAAACCAACAGCAAAAGGCTTGGGAAAAATAGGGATACATCATTAAAGAAAGTTGTTGTATGAGTCAAAGCGAGTCAAATCAAAATCATTAAACGTGTTTTGAAGATGATCACATCCACACTCTTTCTTCTTCTTCTTTTCCTATTGGTAAAAGGCAAATTTTATTCAAAGAAAAATACATACAACATAGCCAAAGTACACCAAGGGTTGTTAAAAATTAGAGGAAAGCACATAAATCCAAAAACAATATAAACAAAAAAAAAAAAAAAAATCTATAAGATTAAGATGCTTAAGGCCCTGTTTGGATGGTGGAAACACTATCACTTATCACTCATCACTTATCACTCAAATCTCACAATTCAAACTCAGTTTCCATAATTGATATCTCTATCTCTATTTTTTCACTCACTCAAATTAAAACTTATTTGGTTTTTTATTTTGTTTTCTATAACTCAAAATTTTGCACAAAGTGGTGGACCCATTTACTATGCTAAGTCATAATGGTCCCTTCTCTATCTTTTTTTTTTTTTTAGGCCTCTTCCATTCCACGCCTCTCTTCCACTTTGGAACGATAACAAGAAGTAGAAACTCAAAACCATAGCTAAAACCCAACACCATATTATGCCCAGTAGAAACTCAACACCATAACTAAAACAAGAATCACAATACCCACATATTTTTCAGTAACGTGAATGAGATAGCAAAAACAAAATCGAGAGAGCACACAAAACCCAACAACCACCAAGGAGTACACCACCATAAACAACCCACAAACACACTAATCTCAACCCACAAACCCAACGCCACCATAAACAACCCATAAACCCACCAAGAGAAAGGATCTGTAAGGAAGAAAAAATAAGAAAAACAAATTATGTAATGAGAATGGCGAAAAGGAAGGGAAAAATAAAAAGAAAAGAAAGAAAGTAGAACTTAGTTGCTTCTCAATGTTAACTGTTAACGAAAAAAAAATGGAGAAGAAAGAAAAAGAAAGAAAAGTGGAGAACGACCGGTGAGAGAGAGAAGTAAAGTCTAACTTAAGCAGGTATAGTGGGTTTTATTTTTTTACAACTTTGCCATTGAACTCTGTTTTCAGTCACTTTAAATCATCTCAAATGTGTTTTCAGTTTTCATCACTATAACTCAGATTTTTAGAACCCATTTGGTACGTGTGTTTAAACAACAATTTTCAGTTTTTTTAGAAATATGTATGGGTGAAAAAGTATGTGAAAATGTGTGTAATGTTGTTTAAAAACTGAAAACATGTGTTTAAAATGATTTACCAAATAGAGTTTTGAGTGATGAAAACATTACTCAAAAATCTATATAACTCAAATTTTTAGAGTTTTGAGTAATGAAAATATTACTCTAAAATCTTCCCAGACAAAGGCTCTTTTGTGGGTCCCACATATTTTGAGTTATGAGTGATGAAAACTGAGTTGTATCATCACTTAGTTTTCACAAAATCCGATAATAAACATTTGATTTAGCCACTAAAGCATGGAGATGACCAATTGCAACTCCAAAATAGTCACATAAAAAGGAAGAAGTAAAAGTATAAGTATGTTTAAAAACAAAATTTCGATGATTATCACTCATGATTACACTTTTTTTTACTCAAATAGCTCCATTCCTCCATCAGGTAACACAAGGCTTTCCGCGAAAGTAGTAGCCATAGTTGGAACATGTTGAATACCATAATTCTTCACACAACAAGTTTCAGGGTCAAGTGAAACAATCACATAGCCACCCTTGACAAAACTTCCAACTAGAAGCTCACCACACATTATGCAACCAAAGGACTCTATAGAATATTTGGTTTGTATAACAAAAAGTTTGTTCCATGATTCTTCCACAAATATATGGCTTTACTATAAGGGTCAGAACTTCGAAAATAAGTGAGACACAATACACCATTGCAGGAACCAACTATATGGGCAGATTCTATGGGAAAATCATTGGTAATTTGATACTTGGAAATCCTATTAAATGTGCGGTCACAAGTAAACTATACAAACTGTGCTACAATAACAAGGATACGTGGCCTTTCCATTAGCATGTTGTATGTGTACAAGATAATCACCATTTTTTTTTTTTGGGTTATTAAGGTGGGTGAAGATGAAATACAGGTTTGTGATTGAGGAATATCATGATTTACAAACGCAACTGAATCTTATAATTGATTTGACTAGTAGCTGTACCAAGATGTTGAGTACAATGTTGTCATGGACATGATTCTTCCTCCTCAAAGTTGACATTTTTTATTTTAGGCGAAGAATGATTATAGATTATGGTCCATTTGGATTTGGGGGGGGGGGGAAGGAGGAGAAGCGGAGAGGAATAGAGTAGAGTTGACTAAAAATATGCTAATTTTGGGTAAAATCTACTATACTCTACTCTATTCTCCCTCCCTCTTCTTCAATTCAAACAAATCATAAAATACACTAACAAACTATTGCAATTATGAAAGTATGACTATCTCAATTCGTAGCCTTTAGAAGGTATTAAAGAGTGAAGTAAAGTCGTGTAAAACTGAAATTGTCATGTGAAAGTATTTATATATGTTAAGGAATTTAAGATACTTGAGTCCTTATGTAAATAAACTTCTATTTTATTACAACTTACAAGCACTACAAGAAATTAGTTTAATAAAAAAATGATTTTTTTTTAATTGTATTAGAAAAGTTATAAAGAAGAAGGAAATTTTAGCACAACTTTGATTTGGATATGGGCATCAAACTTAAAATCATTTTGTTTCTAAAAAAAAAGAAAGAAGAAGTATAATTTTGTTTATAGAGAAAATATAGACGTGTTTTTTGGGACTTTTTTTGCCATTATTATGTTTTCACAAATTTATTCGTTATATAGTTACAAATGAAACATATTAATTGCATAACCTCATTTGGAACTTGAGCACCTAAGAGTCGAGTTCTAATGTGAATAACTCAATTCTCTAAAATTTGAGTTTTACTAAAAACTTAAAAAAAAAAGAAGTTTTTTTTTTCTTCATGAACTTGAAACTCTTGGACTCGAGTTACTCTTGGAACTCAAATTTCATAAAGTAGCCACTAGAGTTCCAAATAAAACTACATAACTAATATATTTTGTGTGAGGCCATGTAAAGAATAAATTTGTGAAAGTAGAATAATAGGCGCAAAAAAAAAAGGTCATACTTTTTGTAAAAAGAGACAAATACTATACATTTATACCAAGGTTAGCCTTTTCACCTCTAGATTTGTTTGTTTGTTTGTTTTTGTTTTTTTTTTTTTTTTTTTTACACATTCGGGAGATTAGTTTAGAAGAAGAATTCATTAATTTTGAAAAAGAAACTACCATCTTTGTGTTTAGAAATAAATTAATAAAATAACCTCTATTTTTTATTTAAAAAGTTAAAATTGTGAAATTTTTTTTAACAAATGGATCAAAATAACTAATTTTAAATTTAGTGGACTAAAAATGACAATTAATCAAAATTATAAAAAAAATTATACAAAAAATGTATTTTTATTTTCCCAAACAGAAACAAAACCGAATCGGGTATTAATTTGACCCGTTTAATAAACAGAGTCGGGTCTTTCTACCCCAGGTTTTCACTGTGTGTGAGGGAGAGAGCGAGCGAGTTCAGAAATTCTGAAGCTGAACGAACAAACTCTGTGTAGCAATGGCGACTGTAGCAGAATCATCGGAAGCGAACCCAATTCCACCAGCACCACCAGCATCACCATCACCATCACCATCATCAAGCGAAGGCAACCTCAACCACAACAACAACAGTGCTAAAACCCTAGACGAAACGACGATGCTTTGGGTTGAGTACGCAGTTCATCAAGCTCAGCTTTACCAGAAAGCCATCAAAGAAGCCCTCGATTCCGCTTTCGAAGTCTCCAGATCTCGCCTCTCCCAAATCCATTCCACTTCCTCCGCTCATTTTAACCAAACTATTGTAAATTTTTCCTCCTCAAGTCTCATTTCCTTTCATTTTGTACTTTGTATTCCCTGTTTGGTTGCCGAGAAAATAGACAGGAAAAGAAAAGAAACGATAATTCTGGAATTTATGATTGAGGATAAGTTGGACACTGTACAATGAAATTTTCGCGCTTTTAGTTTAATTTTTGTATGAATTTTCCTAATATTGGCAAAGACTTTAATTCTTTTAGCCATTGATAATTGTGAAGGTTGAAATACACTGTAAGTTTCTCACAACTCACACATGCATGTATGTATGTATGCAATGTGCGCGCGTATGTGTATAGTTTCTTAATTTTGTGGCATTGTGTGTTTGATGAGAATAAAGAGGAAAGAAAAGGTTATGCATAATGTGTCATTGTTTAGGGTGCGTTTGGATAAGTTGTTGCAAAATTGTGTTTTGGGTTTAAAATGAGCGGTTGTAAAAATTCTATGAGGAGTTGCTGTTGTGAAATAGAGTTTTGGGTTTTAAAATTCACATTTAGGCTCCCAAAACGCCTAACCAAATGGACCCTTAAAACAATATCAATATGTGTGTGTGTGTTTGCCTCTTGAAAATAGGTTTGGAAAATGGAAAATGTATTTGATTTTGTCAGAGTTTTAGGAATAATGGAGAATTAGGCTTTAGTTGGGTATAAGGTTTTGTTCTCTTAGGGGTGAAAAATTTCCAAGAGCTTTGTAGCTTGGTGGCATTGTTTCGAATCTCCCATTTTTCACTTGTTGTAACAATTGAATTATGAAGCCCTGCTGATATTATAGCTGAAACTCTGGATGTAGGATTCTTTACAAGATCTCAAGTCTGATTATGCTACTTATGAGGATTTATTAGTTGGAAAGATCAAAGGTTAGCTCTGGTTTCAGCATTATTGTACTCACAGTTTCATATGATTACGAGTCTTTATTTGTTTTAAAATTTTTAATATTTGGTTGTGATTATTTTCACTCCTTTTTGCAGAGGGTGTTGTTATTGCATCTTCACATCCATTAATTACGGGTGGGGTTGCTGCTGGATTGGGATTGACAGTACTGAAAAGTATGGTTCAAAGTTCTATAGACTTTTGTATCACGATAAAATTATTTGAAAGCTTTGAGATGTGTTTATTTCTACCAACAAGGAATACTTGAATTAATAATTGGGAAATGCTAACGAGTGCCCTTAGGGCACTGGTTAATAATCCATTTAAAAATTTTTTTTATGAGAAATAAAAAAAAAGTAATTAATATTTTGACAATTTTTTTCATTTCTCATAAAAGTGATATCAAAACTTTCTTAAAATAGATTATTAACTAGTGCCCTAAGGGAACTCGTTAGCATTTTCCTTAATAATTTTCTGATATTTGATCTTGTCCATATTTTAGTAGATAAGTAATTAATATGCTAAGGGTCTGTTTGGGATTTGCTTATTTTGCTGAAATTAAAATTTTTTTTACTAAAAGTATTGTAGATAAAGGTATCTTACAAACAGTTTGGTCCATTGGTCACCCATTAGGATAGGCACCAGATAGAACCCATCATTGGTTTGAGATATGACTAGACCCAATCTAGTCATGCTAGACACAATGACTGTTATGACCTTTAAAGAGAACATGGAAAAAATCTTTCGCCCTATCTATGTGAACCTCAAGCTCAAGGTGTATGAAATTTTCACATTTGATACTTTAAGCAGAAGATTGGCAGAGATTCTATTTAACTTGACTTTTTTTTTGGATAGGTAAAAAGAGTAATATTAATCATGATTGAAAAAAAAAAAAAAAAAAAAAANCCTTTTTGCAGAGGGTGTTGTTATTGCATCTTCACATCCATTAATTACGGGTGGGGTTGCTGCTGGATTGGGATTGACAGTACTGAAAAGTATGGTTCAAAGTTCTATAGACTTTTGTATCACGATAAAATTATTTGAAAGCTTTGAGATGTGTTTATTTCTACCAACAAGGAATACTTGAATTAATAATTGGGAAATGCTAACGAGTGCCCTTAGGGCACTGGTTAATAATCCATTTAAAAATTTTTTTTATGAGAAATAAAAAAAAAGTAATTAATATTTTGACAATTTTTTTCATTTCTCATAAAAGTGATATCAAAACTTTCTTAAAATAGATTATTAACTAGTGCCCTAAGGGAACTCGTTAGCATTTTCCTTAATAATTTTCTGATATTTGATCTTGTCCATATTTTAGTAGATAAGTAATTAATATGCTAAGGGTCTGTTTGGGATTTGCTTATTTTGCTGAAATTAAAATTTTTTTTACTAAAAGTATTGTAGATAAAGGTAAATGTTAGTTGAAATAGTACAATGAGCCTCATGAATAGTACCAAAAAATATAGTGAAATCCATGAGTAGTAGCAAAAATAAGCTAAATAATAAAATAAGTTGGTAAAAAATAAGCTAGCCAAACAATTTACAAATTTCACTCATATAGATGAATATAAAATTACAAGTTTTATGCCAATATTTTATATTGCTCAAGAAACAATTCTTTTTTGTCCCTCCTCCCCCCCCCCCCCCCCAAAAAAAAAGAAAAATGATATCCCAATCCTAAGTAGGTTGTCAGGCACACTAGTGACCAGGTTAAACCCCCTTTGAAAGAATTAAGATTATACTGAATCTCATCTAATGGTTATTGACTTGCAGGGCCACGGCGTTTCTTGTACTATAAAACCTTGCGCCTTTTTGCTAGTGAAGAGGTAAGCACAGTTCCTGTTACCTTTTCTTTTCAGTTGTCTAGTTGTCATCTTAAATGTGCTTCAACAGAATGAGTTTATTTCCAATTCATGATCTAGCTATGTAATTAGGGTGTTAATGAGAATGTTCAAAACCTGTGAGAGAAATTGACTTTCAGCTGTAAAGAGGCCCTTAATTTAACTGAAGAGACATGAAAATTCCAACTTCATGGTATTATGTGCCCTGAAATAATTATTGGATCCCTTATGTGAAGTCTAAGGTTAAGTGGGTTGGTTTGGCTAGGACATTGGTTCAACCTTACAAACAAAACATGGTTGGGCTTTTTCGGAAAGAGGGGGAGAATCAATTTCCTGTTATCGTGAAGTTTGGAATTTACTGTCAGTTGAAGCTAATCAAATCCTCTTTGACAAAGGGCTAACTCACCCGTAGTGAGAGGTGTGTCCTTCTCTAGGAGAGTGAAAAGTTTTCATTTTATCAACTTGGACCAAGCCTCAAATGCTTTCCTGTCACCTAAGTGAGGTTGGTCCTGTGTGTTTCTAACATGCCAGGGAATAGTGGAACGTTGCCTGCTTCCAAGCCACTTTACTAGATATGCATGTGGTTGTAGTCATTGGCAATTTCTTGGCAATCTTAGGTAGAGTTTATTCTTGATCCTGCAATGAACCTGATAAAATTTATTTGAGGTTGGAATGAGGAGTTCATTGTTTTTACAATCTTTGTGCATACTCCTTTCCTTTTTCATCTTTAAGTCCTTTATTTATTTTTTAAGAAAAATTCTACACATATTTTCATATATATATTTTTGATAAGTCAAACATTTTTTCATATATATATATATATATATTTTAAATGACTAATAAAAGAATTTATTAATAAACATATCCATAAAATATTTATTATTTGTCCTTTGAAAAAAAAAAAAAACAGTCTTGTTCTAGATTCTTGTGGATTGAAGTTGAAACTTGGACATGTTAAACTTGTTGACTTCCATGATTTTGCAATTAAACCACATCGGATATTAGTCTTGACTAATTCTCTGTATACTATCCCACTCTGCGCGTGTTATAAATTAGTGAAGCTACATTTAAAAATAACTATAAGCTGTTTCATGTGCAAACATAGGTCAAATGTGTCCCATCAATCTATTCTTGGACTGTTACAAAATTATTTAATGCCCCATAACTAAAGTGATGAAATTTCAAAAACAACAGGCTCATGATGGAATTGCCTATAATGCTCATTTAGATGCTCTTCTCTCTAAGATTTAGTTGTAAAATTTGAACTCTAATATCACATTTTCAGATGAGTGTTTTTTGCAACATCCCTTTTATGCCTTAATGATTTTTTCTGCTTGAAATACCTTCATGAAAAATTTAAATGCCTATCTTAATTTGAAGAAAAAAAAAAAAAAAAAAAAAAAAAACAGAGTAGGAAAATACAAGGTGTTCATGATGGTGAACACAAGAAAAAACAACAAACAACATCAAAGAAAAAAAAAAAAAAAGAAAACTCAATGGACTATTCTAAGAGAAGAAAGAAACTCTATGATAGAAGAACAATTCAAAGAACCCAAGCACCTAGACCAATCAATAAGAGTTCGCAATAGTCCAAAATAATCCCTCTCTGAAACACTTTAGCAATAGTCCTGAATTGGAATAAAAACAATAGACATATGTATTTGAGGAACATATGAACATAATAAACAACATTATAATGACACTTTTGGATATTCTCTTAAAGAACCATGGAGAGGGAGTGTGTTGCAAAGTATGTGCCCTTAGCAGTCATTGGGTGCATCATTTGAGCAGATGCATGCTAAATGTTGCGATCATTGTCTGATCAGATAAATGCCATTTAAAAAAAGAAAAAAGAAAAAGGAAAAAAAGTGGCTGTTTGGATGATTGCCTTAGGCAACATTTGTACCATATCTTATGTAGATTTAATAGATTTGTTGAGTCTCAGATTCCAAGTGGTTAGGATTAGTTAGTTGCGTATCCTGTGTGTGTAACCTTTATATAATAAATTTATTTTATTCATTAAAAAATGAGATGTGTACGAAATGTTTAACTTAAAACTGTATTGTTCAAAATTGCAAAAGGCATTTCAACTTTCAAACCATAGAGTGATGAGCTGATTCTGGTATTAGTTATTTACATATTGTACTTATCAAAGTTACTTACATATTGTACATAAGAATGAATATTATTCTTCATTCTTTCTTGCTTTGCCAATTTGTAGTGCAGAGCTGCTTATCCTTCATGTTAATATCTTAGTTTACAATTTGTATTTAACAAGGTAAGATAACTGAGCAGAAATTTCCAACGGTTTAGCATGCTTGATTATGTGTTTTTAACAGAGCATATTGTTTAATGTTGTTATTGCATTAACTTCCGGATTTTAAGCTATTGCCTGCTCATGGGGGTTCAGGTGAAGCTCAGCAGTAGTGACACCCTTTGTGATGTTTGTGGTTCGAATCCCACCACCCCCCTCCCCTGCTATCTATCTATCAATGATATATATATATATATATATATATGACAACTATTGCTTGCTCATTGATCAACATATCTGATCCAAGTAAACTCCTAAAACAATGCAATTCATGGTAAATATTTATTGTTTTCAGAAGAGGGCATTACATGGAGAAGAGGAGCTGCTACGTGGAAGGACAAAACTCAGGTTTGCACTTATAATGAATAGTTCTTTATGTAATTACTGTAGTTTACTTTATAATGAATTGCAATCCTGTTTAAACTTTTCCTATTCCATTTATAGACAAGCAGGGAAGCAGATTCAAGGTGTGATCCGCTCGGCTTATAAGATTGAAAGACAAGCAGGGGGTATGCAAATATTCTCTCCAAAAGCTATTGACATTGAGTACATCGAACCTATTTAGATGAAACATGCTGTTTATGTTGTCTCCACATTGTCTTTTATTGCATCAGGATTAAAAGATATTCTTGGAGAACTTCCAAGAACGCAATAAACTCAGGTTTGCACTTATAATGAATAGTTCTTTATGTAATTACTGTAGTTTACTTTATAATGAATTGCAATCCTGTTTAAACTTTTCCTATTCCATTTATAGACAAGCAGGGAAGCAGATTCAAGGTGTGATCCGCTCGGCTTATAAGATTGAAAGACAAGCAGGGGGTATGCAAATATTCTCTCCAAAAGCTATTGACATTGAGTACATCGAACCTATTTAGATGAAACATGCTGTTTATGTTGTCTCCACATTGTCTTTTATTGCATCAGGATTAAAAGATATTCTTGGAGAACTTCCAAGAACGCAAGCATCTATGTTTCGGTCACAGGTTAGTTCTTTCATTGAAGCTCCTTTCACTGTTTCTTTCTCTTCCACAAGCTGAAGTCTTCCAAGGTCATTTAATCCCCTTGAGAACAGACATCTTGGTTAAAACTAACTGTTCTAAAGTATATTATGTGGACCAAAATATTACCTGTGAAATCAGACCCGTCACAGTGTAGCCTAGTGGTTGGAGGCTTGGGATGAGTTGTAGACCCAGACATCCTAGGTCCAATCCCCACTAAGAGTTCCCTTGGATTACTTGATATAGGGTTGTAAACGAACCAAGCCATTAATAAACAACTCGGGCTTGGCTCAATAAAAAGCTCATTCATGTTCGTTTGTTTACAAATAAGCCAAGATTGAGCCTTAGTTTTGGGCTTGTTTGATAAACAAGTTGAGCTCAAGCAAAAAAAATTGTTCATGAATAATAGAGCTCGATACAAAACATGCCGAGGTGAAGCTCGTTTATAGCTCGATATATGTTTACTAAATAAACTTATTATTATGACATTACGTATATGTTTTGCAATGTTAATTTATAGCTTGTTTATTCATATATATATATATATGTTTTGGAATGTTAATTTATTTAGATTTGTGAAGATTATAGTTGTACGAATAACAAATGTGGATGTAAAAATTGTATTTTGAACAATTACTCAAGCATAGACAATAAGCCAAGATTGAGCCTTAGTTTTAGGCTTGTTTGATAAACAAGTTGAGCTCAAGCAAAAAAAATTGTTCGTGAATAATAGAGCTCGATACAAAACATGCCGAGGTGAAGCTCGTTTATAGCTCGATATATGTTTACTAAATAAACTTATTATTATGACATTACATATATGTTTTGGAATGTTAATTTATAGCTTGTTTATTCATATATATATATATATATATGTTTTGGAATGTTAATTTATTTAGATTTGTGAAGATTATAGTTGTACGAATAACAAATGTGGATGTAAAAATTGTATTTTGAACAATTACTCAAGCATAGACAATAAATGATGATGGATGGATTTAATTATGTAAAGTTGTAATCTAAACAAATTTTAATCACGGGTGTTAGAGGCATGATAAAATGAGTATATTATATATATATATATATATTTGTTTACTTGATTTTTGGTGATATAAGCATTTGATGATATAATTTTTTTGGATCCCAAGCTAAAATGCTTGACTTGAGCTGGAGTTTGAGCTTGGTATTAAGCACGAGCTTGGCTTGACTAATTAATCAAGCTAAACCAAGCCGAGCTCAAGCTTTTTGGCATTTTCACATGCTCAAGTTCAAACATTGTTTTTAGGTTTGTCTCAAGCTCAAGCCAAGCTTGGGTATTTGATTTTTATTGACAACTCAAGCTCAAACACACTACTCGGCAAAGCTTGGCTTGTTTACAGCCCTGATACATGGTTTTGGCGGGGTGGGTTGTGTATCCGTGGTTTTCTCTCCAGGGGTGGGTCGAAAAGGGCCTTGCCTTGGTGAGGTTCCACATCATCAAAAAAAAAAAACCTGTGAAGTCATTGAGTGGGTGATGAAGGCCATAGGCAAAAACTCTTCTATTTTTTATCATGTCCATGTCCTCTGTCTTTCTTCCTATCAATAACGCTAAAAAAAAATCTCATTTGATAACTTCTACATCTACTTGAAAAGAAAAGAGCAAGATGTAATAATTTTGACTAACATTTTTGCCTTTGTTTAAAAGAATTCTTCAATGTTCATGCTGTCCAAAAATGCTCATGTTGCAGTGTCTGGTTGACAGGTTTCTAAACTAGCTTCTGAGGCAAAGCGAGAAAGGGTTGCTTTGACCAAGGAGGTCACAAAAATCAGCAATTATGGGATCTCAGTTTGAGAATTCTCCTGCTGAAATTCTCTTGTTTCCTGTACTTTGAAGTTTCACAAATTGAATCGTTCATCAAAAAAAAAAAACCTGTGAAGTCATTGAGTGGGTGATGAAGGCCATAGGCAAAAACTCTTCTATTTTTTATCATGTCCATGTCCTCTGTCTTTCTTCCTATCAATAACGCTAAAAAAAAATCTCATTTGATAACTTCTACATCTACTTGAAAAGAAAAGAGCAAGATGTAATAATTTTGACTAACATTTTTGCCTTTGTTTAAAAGAATTCTTCAATGTTCATGCTGTCCAAAAATGCTCATGTTGCAGTGTCTGGTTGACAGGTTTCTAAACTAGCTTCTGAGGCAAAGCGAGAAAGGGTTGCTTTGACCAAGGAGGTCACAAAAATCAGCAATTATGGGATCTCAGTTTGAGAATTCTCCTGCTGAAATTCTCTTGTTTCCTGTACTTTGAAGTTTCACAAATTGAATCGCCCTTATCTAACATGTGAGTAATTATATTGTCAGAAATAAATGCAATCTGTGGATCATTTTTTTCCTTCAGAGTTTTGTGAAAGGGAAGGTATTTTTCCTTACGGTGGCAATTTTTTTTTGAAGAGGAGATACATGTGCTGCATAAATACTAAGTTTGGAGTACGTTATAGAAGAGTACAGAGTTCAGCTGTAGACTGTAGTTCAAAAACAGAACTACAAAAATTCATGTGTTTCAATATGAATCTTATCACTGCTTATTTTCTAGCCTTGGTTTATAGCCATTTTTGCTTTCTTAATCTATCAGGTCCAATATTTAAAGGCTGGGGTTGAGCTGAATGGTTTCAAAGCTAAAAATTTTGTGCTTGATATATCAATTCCAAAATCTTGTCATGTGTTGTAGCTTTCAGCTTTTGGGGATAATTTTTTACAAAACCGTAGAACCCCAGACCCAAGCTTCTGTTCAGTTGTTAAAACAAGTATACAGTTAATCCTAGCTCAATGCCTAACTGGTGTCATTAAACACATCATTGGTGGCTATTTCTAATTCCAAGCCTCTAGTTCACATGCGATATCTTGTTTACCTTTTTAAAACTTTGATATCACTTCATAGTTTCATACTACCTTGGTTTCGGTTTTGTTCCCTGGGAAAAATGAAAGATAAAATAGTGCAATAATTGTTTGTAAGGCAACAATGAGGTTCATAGCTGTGCTCTTTGCATTGTAAAATGGCACTCTCTGGAATGAATTCCTTCTTGGTTTTTATGATTTGTGGCAACGTCAGCAGTGGTGAAGTAATTCTACCAGTGTTAAAATCGTTCAGGAAATGGTTATAGTCATAGACTCATAGGAACTCAGTTGAAGAAGTGCTTTAATTTTGGCAGGAACGCCTGTTTGATAATGTTATTCTAATAATGTTGTTTGTATTTTTTGGAAATATGTGTAGGTGAAAAAGTGTGTAAAAATACGTGTAATATTGTTTAAATACTGAAAATTGTTGTTCAAAATACACTACCAAACACCAAACAAAGTTTATTTTCAAACTAGTTTGAAGAAAAACCTTACAAACTTATCATATATATTTATATTTAGTGTGAATTTTGAAAATCTAACCGTTAGATTGCATGTTCTTATTACATCCTTAATGCTTACAAAATTTCAAGAAAATCAAAGATTAATTGTTATATCATCAGATAAATGTTATGATTTTAAGTTTTTGTAATTTAAAGTTGTATATAAAAAATAAGTTAATCGATCAAATAGTAAATAATATCCAATTTGAGTGAAATTTGATATTTATGTTAAAAACATAAGGAACATAAAATTCAATGGTTAGATTTTCAAATTTCACATACAAAAAAGAAATATATGAAAAGTTTGAAGAGTTTTTTTTAAAACTAATTTGAAGAGAAACTTTATTCACTAAGCGCCACCTTAGATTTGTGCTTTACCTGCCACTTTTCTTTGGTAAAAAAAATCTAAATTTGCTGTCAATATAGGACTCACTCTCTGCACAACCTGAGTTGAATCATTGAATAAATGGAATCGCAGCGTTGGTCTGCAAAAGAAAATGTTCAGTGAACTGAAAACTCTTTTGTGAGTTCTGCCATGGTCAAACTGCTCATATTGAGTCAACAACAGCCATGAGGCATCACATGGCATGTGCATATTCTCACTTTCACTCTTAAACAAACATCATCAAGTGTGACTGATTTTCCTCATTCCTCAGAATTATATTATTTCTATTTAGTAAGGAACTAAGGAATGAAAGGGCATCTAAACAATGTCTATACCTATAGTATTAGTCTTTGGTGTTGGGTAATACCTTTTCCCCATAAATTTTCCTTTTCTGAATTATTACCATTATCTTCACATCATATGATCCATACTATCACTATAAACTTATGTTCTTTATGTAACATACGCATAAAGCATAGTTTGAGAATAGTTTATTTAACTTTTTTTTTTTACTAAAAGCTAGCTGAATAATACAATGAAACTCATGAATAATATCAATAGTATCAAAAATGGTAATGAGAGTGTAACTCATGAATAGTACTAAAAAGAAACTAAAAACTCAAATAAGTTAAAGCTTGCATCTCATTTCAAACAAGTTCGAGATAGAATTTCAACTCATGAAATCCATTTCATGATGATTGACTGATTGCTCTTTCTCATTAGATTATGACACCAATTAATTTTCTTGTATAAGTCGAATCCTAAATTTTTTATTCAATAATAAGAGATTTTCTTAGTTAATTTAATTGAAACCCAATATTATATCTTATCTTAGAGTTATTATCTGATGTCATTTTACACTGTTGATGGTATCCTAGACAGCTTATTATATATGCTTCATACCTTTCCCATCCCATGTTCCTTAGCTTTAATTTAATTACCCTTTAGGCATCTCTCTCTTTTAAATTACCTACTCTGAAAATATATAATAAATATTCAGTCAGCCCACATGCCAGTGTCACGTGGAACTCCACTCTTACCACACAGACATCACACTCTCTATACTCTACTTCTTTTTCAAGTAAAGCGAATATTAGTAAAAAGAAAGTGAAATTTAAGACCCAAATTCAAATTGGTAGTTGACACTTTAAAAAAAGTTAACTAAAAATTTATAACCCAAACACATTTTTTCTTCTTTTCTTTTAATACTACAACTGAAACAAAAAAAAAAAAAACCAAAATTAAAATTTAAAATTTAGTCTTGAGTTTTGATAACATAAGCTGGCCCCCCATTTGGGTTGGGTATCTTAACACCGATCACAGTCCAACCAGATTCCGACACGTCACGTCAGCATACCTGACGGTGGTGGTGGTGATGGTACATTTGCTCTTGCTGTTGTTCCCTCGTTAGCTCCTTCTGGCGACGAAGCTCCATGACCTTCCGGTGCGAGTTCGAGTGCTGAGTCAGCACGAAAGTCGGGCTCGCCGCGGGCCGGTACTCGGGCACGAGCCGACCCGACTTGAACCGCACGCCGCACGCGTTGCACAGCGTCTTCGGGCCCAGCGGACCCGTCCGCCACTGCGGCGTCTTCTCCGACGCGCAGTGCGTGCACCTCCTCACCTCTCCCCCCTCCGCCGGAGAACCGCGCTCTCCGCTCTTCTGCTTCGTTTTTCCGGCCTCCGGCGAAGCATCCGATCGGAACGCCATTTCTCCGGCGAGCTCGACCGTCGAAAAATCGGTGAACGAGTCGTCAACGAATTGCGAAAGCCACTCCAGCTCCGCCACGTCATCGCTCTATAAACCAAAAAAAAAAACCACTATTATTAATAAAATTGTTTTGAAAAACAGTGAAAGTAGTTTTTGAAAAACAAAAAAAAAGAGTATAATGAAAATGACTTACGGGGACGGCACAGAGGTCGTTTGTGAAGTCGGTGGAGAGGTGGTGGTGGTAGTTAAGGCCGTTATTAACAATGGGCTGAGCGTGAGAGAGAGAGTGAGGGGTAGGAAGGTAATTTTGGGTGGGAGTGACATCAGAGTCGGTGGAGGAGGAAGAAGAGGAAGAGAAGAGTTGGTCGTTGGAAAAATCTAAGAGGTCATCTATTGGGAAGTTAGAATCAGCTGTACTCGACACTCCTCCTCCGTACACATCCATTTTCTCTTTCTTTCTCTCTCACACACTAATAGCTTTATTTTTTGGCTCTCTGCCTCAATGGGTTTTAGAGAGTGAGAGAGAGAGAAGTGTTGGGGAGATGAGATGTATAAGTATTTGAAGGAGGAGGAGGAGGAGGGAGCAGAGGAACGTGCTGAAGGGAGTGTGATCATGCAGTGAAGTGCACTGCACATAGAGAGAGAGAGAGAGAGAGAGAGTTTTTACTTTCTGTTCAATTTTTTTTTTTGGTTTTTGCTCTCTGTCTGTCTGTCAATCTTGTGCATCTCAAATGGATGTGTATGGGGGATTATTCCCTTTATATTATATTTTGCCTGATACTGAAACCGCAAAGTGCATGGATGGTTTCATGCATTTTCATTGACAAGTGTCTGCACTACTTCACATGCTTATCTTCTTCTCTCTCTTTCTCTCTTTAATTTTTTTTTATTTTTAATAAATTTAATTTTATGTTTCTTATTTTATATTTGAAAGATTTTTACTTATTTTCTCTTTTTTAGAACATTTAAATTGAACTGATGTCAACTAGTGAAGTTACAAAACTTTTTGCAACACATAAAAAAAAAAAAAAAAAAAAAATCTGCATCTTATCAAAGACAAGCAATTTTTCCCATTAAGGATGGTAGGTTATCATCCGTAGCTCCATAACTAAGGAAGAAGATTAAAAAGTCTTAAACTTTGGCTAGCTTCCTTCCTAATAAACATCATTAGGGATCTTGTTAGTGATTATTTTCTAGAGATTCCCCAGCTATCAACAATAGGAAAGAATTCCATTACAAGGTTGGTACAAATATTGTTTTTTTGGCCAATTAGTAACTTTAGCTTCAAGTTTAATGTGAACCAGTATTCCTCAACTTAATCACTAGCAACAAGCCATCTTCTTCTCCATAACTAAGGAAGAAGATTAAAAAGTCTTAAACTTTGGCTAGCTTCCTTCCTAATAAACATCATTAGGGATCTTGTTAGTGATTATTTTCTAGAGATTCCCCAGCTATCAACAATAGGAAAGAATTCCATTACAAGGTTGGTACAAATATTGTTTTTTTGGCCAATTAGTAACTTTAGCTTCAAGTTTAATGTGAACCAGTATTCCTCAACTTAATCACTAGCAACAAGCCATCTTCTAATACACGTTACTCTGATAATGCACTCGCTTAACCACTCTTTAAATAAAAGAAAACAAAAAAAAAACCATAATTCCTTTTTTTTTTTAATTTAATTCAACAAAAAAAAAAAAGAATTTGATTTCTATTTTGCCTTTTCCCCCTCTTTTCTCTGAGAAAAAATTGAATATTTGGACCACTAGTCAAGTAGACAACGAGCAAATAACACCTACGAGTTAAATGTTGACTAAGACAATAACGCTTAACGTCTGAATCACTTGTCTGCGGTTACAAATTTTTAATGACTTTTAATTAATGTATCTCCACGTAAGGAAATTGTTCAGATAAAGTAACGTATATAATTACTATATATAAAAAAAGGTGAACTCAGAGAAAAAAGAAATAAGTATTTCTTGAATGGTTAACTTGACCATCATGTGTTGATGACGGAATTCTATTTCAATTTTCTAGACCTTCCTTTTTCATTTCTTGGATATATTTTCAAACGCTTAGACTGAGCTAGTAACACCTAGCGTCTAGATCACTTGCCTGTAGTTATAAACCATTAATGAACCTCGATCAATGTAGCTCCACACAAGGAAACCGTTCAAAGAAAGTAACGTTTACAACCGTCTTAAAAAGATGTGAACCTAGAGGGAAAAAGTAAATAATTCTTGAGTGATTAACTTGAGCATCAAAATAATGATGATCAAACACTATTTCAGTTTTCAAGACCTTACTCTTTCAGAAGCTTAGATTGAACCAGTAACGACTAATGTCTAGATCACTTGCTTATAGTTACAAACCATTCTTGACCCTCAATTAATATAATTTCATGTAAAGAAATGATTAGGAGAAAGTAATGTATATGACTACCTTAAAAAAAGGTGAACCTAGAGGAAAAAGGTAAGTAATTCTTAAGTGATTAACTTGAGCATTAAAGTCCTAATGATCGAACACTATTTCAATTTTCTAGACCTTTATCTTTTCATTTCTTGAATATATTGTCAGAAGCTTAGACTGAACCAACACTTGACGACTGGATCACTTGCCTGCAGTTACATACTATTAATGATCCTCAATCAATGTAGCTCCACGTAAGGAAACGGTCCAAAGAAAGTAACGTATATGACTACATTCAAAAGAGGTGAATCCCGAGGAAAAAAGGAAGTTCTTAAGTGATTAACTTGAGTATTAAAGTATTAATGACCAAACACTATTATGATTTTCTATACTTTCATATTTTCATTTCTTGAATATATTTTCAAAAGCTTAGACTGAGCCAGTATCAGCCTAATACTTGGATCACTTGTCTGCCGTTACAAAGTACAAACAATTAATGAATCTTAATTAATGTAACTCTACGTAAGAAACGGTTTAGAGAAAGTAATGTAACTTTGGAATAAGGGGTGCCTCCTCACAAAGAGGGTCATAGTGACAAGGCCTAGACGACTGTTTACCAAAATGCAAGTCTCCGCAAATTTGAAATTCAGTTTTCAAATTTATTCAAATAAGGTGAAACCCATAGCTGTTTAATATAACAAGTTTCTTCTAGATATATGGTGTCTTGTCCAAAATTTCCAGGATCCTCCGCTCCTCTCCCTTTCTCTAGGCTCTAGTAATGACTCAAATCACCAGTCCATTTAAGTAGGAAAATTTCTTTAGCATTTTTCTACTTAATATTTTTTTTTCCTAAAAATACAATCATTCAAACATGGTTCATCAATTTAGGAATTTAAGGTTTTTTTTTTTTTTGTTTTTGAGAAGAAAGCCTGTGACGTGTTTTTCCTAGTAACTCCCTTTTTTTAAAGCCCATGACGTTTCTTCCCAAAAAAAAAAAATAAAAAAGCCTATGACGTTGAAACGTGGTTTGATCAGGAAATCCGCAAGTATGCAAAGCTTCTAACTTTTAACATGCATGTCTAATTTTCAATATGTTTATTCATCTTTTACGTATTGTCTCTCATTGGCCTCATTTTAATGGGAATAGTGTTGCTTTTTCTTTGCAATGCCATCATTCTAAATTTAGCTGACTTGTTTAAATTAATTTAAGATTTAGCAATTTTTTCTCATGGTCTTGCTTGACTATTTTCTTCTTTAACATGAACTAGCCCAATTTTTCTTTTTAATTTCCTGCTTGATTTTGTGGGCTAAAATTTGATTTGACTTGATATGAAGAAAATCCCTCTTTCTGTCTTTCAAATAATGTAGACTTTATAATTCTTCATGTTGTTTGTTTCACTTAAAAAATATTTTTTTTCAAATTTCTCAATGCAATTTAGTTTCTATTTTGATTTAATTTAACATGAAGCATATACCGTTTAGCTTTTGAAATATTCTCTACATAAATTTCTAAATTATTTTTATTTAATAATTTAATAGTTTCCGTAATGAGAAGGGGAGATTTGAACCGATCCTCCTCAATCCTCACAAAGAAGACAATGAGAGAGAATCGAGATTGAACCTTGATTTTCCTCATAAAGAAAAGCGGACAATATCAAGATTCTAGACATTTTCTAATTGAAATTTTATTCAACTTGATTCTTCAAAAAGAAAGTTTTATTATGGATGGTCTAACCGTGTAAGTTGTTTCAATTGATAGTTTTAAACAAATAATTTGGGATTGAATTCATTAAAATATGCTAGGAAGGGGGTTTATAAAAATTCAGGGAGTTCCTTTGTCTGTAAAAAAATAACCATGTTATAACCATTTGAAATTTGGCGGATATCTGTTTCAAAAAAAAAAAAATAATAATAATTCGGAGGATATGAATATCATCATGTCATAAATATTCCTCCTTTAGTCCGTGTCCCTTTCAAAGCCTAACACCCACCCACCCCAAAAAAACCCCCTAATTCCAATATCTTTTATTGTCCTCCAGATTTTAAATTTGATTCAACAAAACCAAGAAAGAAGCTTTTGATATCTATTTTCCTTTTCCCCTTCTTTTCTCCATGTGTAAACCCTTTCCCAAATCTCATTAGAATATGCTTTGCTCGACACCAACCTAAGGTTTGCCCTACTTGACCCTAGATCAAAGCCTATTTTGCTTAGCATACTAGTCTTATTGTTTAGATCCACCACAGGTGGCGCCCAAGGAAACCATGTGAAAAATTTGAATATTTAAACTACTAGTCAATTGGACGTCAAGCAAATAACATTCACGTGTTAATGTTGACTGGGCAAATAACGCTCAGGGTTTAAATCACTTGTCTGCAGTTACAAACCATTAATAATTCTCGATAAACATAACTCCATGTAAGGAAACGGTTCAGAGAAAAGTAAGGAATATGACCACCTAAAAAGAGATGAACTCAGAAGATTAAAATTTGAGCATCAAAGCATTGATAATTGGGCACCATTTCAATTTTCTTGACCTTCATTTTTTCCTTTCTTGAATAAATTCTTAGAAGTTTAGATTGAATCAATAATGGCCAAGATCTGGATCACTTGCTTATGGTTACAAACCATTAATGATCCTCGATCAATGTAACTCTACATAAGCAAACGGTCCAAAGAAAATAATGTCTATAGCCACTTTAAAAAGAGGTCAACCCGGAGGAAAAAAAGATAAGTAATTCTTAAGTGATTAACTTGAGCGTCAAAGTATTGATGACTGAACACTATTTTGATCTTCTAGATCCTCCAGTCTTCATTTCTTGAATATATTTTTAAAAGCTTAGACTGAGTCAGTAACATCTAACGTCATTACTTGCCTATTGTTACAACCATTAATGACTCTTGATCAATGTAACTTTACGTAAGGAAATGATCCAAAGAAAGTAATGTATATGACCACCTTGAAAAGAGGTGAACCTAGAGGAAAAATGTAAGTTATTCCTGAGTGATTAACTTGAGCATCAAAGTATTGATGATTGAACATTATTTCGATTTTCTAAACCTTCAATTTTTCATTTCTCGAATATATTTTCAAAAGCTTAGACTGAATTAGTAATACATGTTGTTTGAATCACTTTCTTCCGGTTACAAACCATTAATGACCATTGATTAATGCAACTTCACATAAGGAAACGGTATGAGAAAGTGACATATATGACCACCTTAAAAAGAGAAAAGACCTAGAGAAAAAAAGGAAAATAATTTTTGAGTGATTAACTTTAGCATCAAAATTTACAACGACCAAACACTATTTTGATTCTCCTAGACCTTTACCTTTTTATTTCTTGAATATATCTTCAGAAAAGCTTAGACTTGTAATCAACTAAATCATCAATAAAAATACATAAGCTTTAAAGATAAATTTAACATGGATTTAGGAACTTAAAATTCCGTTTTTAAAATTCATCCGGTATTGTTCTGAATAATGTGAAACCCATTATTACTTCCACATATATGATTTTTTTAAGATCCCCCCCCCCCCCCTAAAAAAAAAAAAAATCCCAGGATCCTCTGGGTTTTACCCTTTCTCTAGTCTCTAATAATGACTCAAATCGCTAGTCCATTTAAGTAGAAACATTTCCTTAGCATTTGTCTTTTTGATATTTTTGGCTAAAAATGCAAACAATTAATACATATAGTTCACCAACCTGGCTGTTTTAGTTCAAGCATAAATGGACTGTGATTTCCTGTACTTCTACTGGTACTTATTAGTTATTAAAGCCCATGACATTGGAATGAGGTTTGATCAAGAAATCGACTAGTATGCAATGATACTGCCACAAATTATTTTAAAATTTTTTACAAATTATTTATGTGTCAAATTCTTATCGATTTTTATCTAGATCTACTACTAATATCATTTTTTAGCTTACCAATAATTATTTATGACATTAACTATTTGTAAAATAATTTGTAGTTTTAGCATTTTTTTCAATATTTTTGCTACTTCTCTTCCTAATTAAAGTTGTTACGTCCTTTATATGACAGTGATTTAATTGTTTTGTAAATTGATAGCTCCAGTAGATGACCAGTATTGAATTGTCTTTGTGAAGTGGGTGGGTGAGTGTTTCAATCCATAACTAAAAACTACCCCCAAAAAAGGGCAAGTCATCCTCAGAGTTTCTTGTGATAGCTTTTCTAATCTCTTCCTCTTATTGATTTAGCATGAAACCTGCTTTATGCTTTTTAGTTTAACTATTACACAAGACAATTGTATAAGCACTCTATGTCAAAAATTTGTTGGAGACTTTTTTTTTTTTGGGAGGATGAACGACAAAAAATTTGATGGAGACTTAAAAAGATAACAATCACTTTTGTCGACTAGAAATAAAAATCTTCCGTCCTAACATGTGTGCTCTATTGACTATTTTATACTTTACCAATCATGACATGTCGAACGGCTTTTCTTTTTATTTATTTTTTTCAATATAAAATAATTGAAGCTTAAAGGTCAAATAAAAAGCATAGCATGTTACATGTGATGAAACATAAAATAAAACACTCTCTGACCTTAGTAGGGCAAAAGATTTTTGTTCATTTAAAATTATGTGTGCAATCTTTATTAATTTGACTCCTCATGCGACTAAATCTCATTCTTAACAAGCAACCTCATTTCATCTCAAAGATGTTAACATCATAGAATAATTTGTATTTATTTATTTTTTAAGTAAATAAAGGAATTATAAATTTAGAGGTATAGATGTGTTTTGAGAGTATAGAAAATGTAGTTTATATAAATTGACTATTATACCCTTGTTACATAATAGGTAAGAAATAGATTTATTTGTACTCATTAAATAATATAAAATTTACCAACAATTATATTTTTCAATGAGAAGTGTTGCGTCCACAACATTTTTCGCAATATTTTCACAACAAAATTTATGCGGAAAGTTGTTAATAGTTATAATTTGAACCCACCACTGAAATTATTTTTTTACTCACCAATATTAACTAATAATAATCTGTTACTTAAAATTTATTGTGAAAATATTGTAGTAACATTTCTCAATTAAGATTTTTAATTCTCTATATTATTTATCATTTCATTTCATCCGTACATTTTTCCCCTCCATACACGTTTGTCCTTATCTCTTTATCTCCCCCTTTCTTTCTTTTTCTCCCTCATTCAATAAGTGCTCTCATTTTTTTTTTTCTTTTTTTCTCCAGCCCTAGCTCTCTGTCTTTTTTTCTTCCTCCATACATGTTTGTCCTTATCTCTTTATCTCCCTTCTTTTCTTTCTTTTTCTCCCTCATTCAAGAACGTTCCAGCTAATGCTCTCTTCTCTCTTTTTTCTCTCTCTGTTTTATTTATTTTTTACTTGATTTTAGAACATCTATTGTGTTTGTGAAGAGGATAGGTGGGAGAGGGCATTTGTGTAATTCCACGGTGAGAGCACTTTTCTCTCCACAATTTTCCTCATGATTTGGGAGGATGTAAATTGTGGGCTCGGGAGAGAAAATTTTCTCGTGAGTTTTCCATCCTCAACATTCTCTTTCTTTTGCCAAACAATGAAAAACATTTCCTCCCTTTATTTTCCATTCTCCCTATTACCCCCAACCAAACACAGTGTAAAATATTACTATAAAAAAAATTTCTCAAATAATTATTTTAAAAACTCCATGCCTAATTGCCTATAGCCTTTTTTTTTCCTCCCTTCTTGAATCTTAAATTTTTTTTTTTAACAAAAAAGGGTCTCACTTGTGTAATCATTGACCCAGCTTACTACCCACTATTGATAGCATGAGATAGCCTTGAGCACATTAGGGCTATCCGCATTATGGCATAACATTTTTGCAAAGCACATGATTCAAACCCAACAACTTTTAAACTTACAAATGTAACCAAATCTGAGACTCCTATCAATGCATCATGCATGACTTTCTTGAATTTTGATAGAAAGGAAAGAAAAAGGAGCATTCATGACTAAATAAAGAAACTTATAACTTAAATTTATTTGTTTAAAAAATTAAATTTAATTAAGAAAAAAATATTTTTAAAAAGTCACACCTAAAGTCAACTGATATTTATATAAAAAATTAACTGTTACACTTTTTTTTTTTTTGAGAAGAAAGTTAGAAGTTAGATTACATGGAAAAATCTAGCGTACTAACAGGTCTAATATCACTAATGGTAATCTACCAAAACGGCTCTAAGTCTTGTTACACTTAAACCAACAAGCCTAAATTCTTTTTTTTTTAATTACTAAGATGAGTTTATAATANTATAAATTTAGAGGTATAGATGTGTTTTAAGCATAACCCAAACTCATTCCCCAACACCGCCAACACCCCCTCCCCCCCCCCCCTCCAAAAAAAAAATCTAGAATAATTTAGACATTACATCCACTAGGAGATATGATAGTTTCTGATTAGAGTTTTTTTTTTTTTTGGGTGAAACTCATTAAAGAAAATATTTGTCAAGGTTCATAAAGGCAGGTAATGTCAACATTGCTTAAAACTTTGGTATATGTTTTTAAATACATGTTTTCAGTTTTTAAACAACATTCATACATTTTCACACACTTTTTCACTCACGTATTTTTAAAAAATACAAACAACATTACTAGAACAGCGTTATCAAACAGCCCCTTAAAAACTTAAACAGTCACACTATTAGCAAGAAGAAAGGTCATAGTACACTTTCCTTATGGAAAAAAGCTCACACTCCCTTGAGCTACAATCAAAATTCTCTAAGAGTCCGTTTGGTTGGAGGATGGAAAAGTGGGAGAATGGAAAATTGTAGGAGAATGGAAAATTGTGAGATGATGGAAAATATTTAGTTTTCTCTCGTGTGTGTTTGGTTGAAGAGATGGAAAAGTGAGAGGGTGGAAAACTCTTTTGTTTGGTTGAAAAGAAAAGTGAGAGTATAAAATGTAGTTTATATAAATTGACTATTATACCCTTGTTACATAATAGGTAAGAAATAGATTTATTTGTACTCATTAAATAATATAAAATTTACCAACAATTATATTTTTCAATGAGAAGTGTTGCGTCCACAACATTTTTCGCAATATTTTCACAACAAAATTTATGCGGAAAGTTGTTAATAGTTATAATTTGAACCCACCACTGAAATTATTTTTTTACTCACCAATATTAACTAATAATAATCTGTTACTTAAAATTTATTGTGAAAATATTGTAGTAACATTTCTCAATTAAGATTTTTAATTCTCTATATTATTTATCATTTCATTTCATCCGTACATTTTTCCCCTCCATACACGTTTGTCCTTATCTCTTTATCTCCCCCTTCTTTTCTTTCTTTTTCTCCCTCATTCAATAAGTGCTCTCATTTTTTTTTTTCTTTTTTTCTCCAGCCCTAGCTCTCTGTCTTTTTTTCTTCCTCCATACATGTTTGTCCTTATCTCTTTATCTCCCTTCTTTTCTTTCTTTTTCTCCCTCATTCAAGAACGTTCCAGCTAATGCTCTCATTCTCTCTTTTTTCTCTCTCTGTTTTATTTATTTTTTACTTGATTTTAGAACATCTATTGTGTTTGTGAAGAGGATAGGTGGGAGAGGGCATTTGTGTAATTCCACGGTGAGAGCACTTTTCTCTCCACAATTTTCCTCATGATTTGGGAGGATGTAAATTGTGGGCTCGGGAGAGAAAATTTTCTCGTGAGTTTTCCATCCTCAACATTCTCTTTCTTTTGCCAAACAATGAAAAACATTTCCTCCCTAACTTTAAAAAAAGGGAAAAATAATTTTTTATTAGTGGGATATATCTATATCCACTGATTCTCAAAAAAAAAAAAAAAAAAAATGTATATGCAGCTGAGCTGACGCCACCGAACTACAACCTTGAAGAGAGAGAGAGAGAGAGTTAAGCACCGACAATCAGTTCCAGCTGGCCATTTTTGAGTTTTGCAACTTGTAAAACTGAAAGGGAAAAAAAAAAAAGACTGACTTTTATAAATAACATTAATAAAGATAGGCACGTGTTGAGTGCAGAAGAAGGAGAGGGAGGGGGCAAAAGTACATCGTTTTTGGTTCTGGTTTTGCAATGCTGTTTTTCCAATTTTTATTTTTTACACTTATTAATTTTACAACTTTTTATTGATTTGGTTCAAGTGAAAATGTTTCCCAAAAAACAAGGTTCAAGTGAAAATGATAGGTAAAAAGTAATTGGATTATGTAATTAGCATAAAGCTTTTATCAATCGTAATTTACCACGGACCTTCAAAAGAAAAATCATAATATACCACTTTAATATGTTATAAAATATTAGATATAAAACTCAACGTGTCCCTAAATTTATTGTTTTTCTTTAAAGGGATATTTAGTTCGCTGAGTTCGTCGTGATGTGTTCATAATGTGATGCGTATTATCTTAATAGAACATTAAGTTGTTTGATATAAGAGCATTAGCATTGAGGAATGCTAATGCTAAATGTAAGAGAAATTTGGCATTTTAAGCCCAAAATGCTCTGCATCAGAAAATGCTAATGCCAAGTATTGTAAATTTTTTTTGCAATACTACTACAGTGCAATTCTATTTTTGAAATTGCACTGTAGCAGTATTGTAAAAATAATAATAATATTTTATTCTCACCTGATGCGAACTTTCTCTCTCCTCTCTCTCATTTTCTCTATTCTCTTCTCTCTCTTTCTTCTCTCTTTCTCATCTGCTCTCTCATCTCTTCAGACCCAAACACCATCCTCCTCCCAACATCAACATCACACATCACAGTGGCTCATTTTTTCTGGTGGGTTGCAATCTAGCGAGTTCTGTGGTTGCTTTTTTTTTTTTTTTTTTTTGACCGGTGCTTAAAAGAAGAGGTGGGTATGTCTGAAGTGGATTGTTGGTCGTGGTTGGGTCTGGTGTTTGGGTCGTAGTTGGGTTGTGGCTGAAGTGGGTTGTTGGTCATCGAAGATCGCCAGTGTTTTGGTCCGGCGAGATCATGGCGAGATCATGAAGAGAGAGAGCGCGCATATAATAAAGGGGTTAGTTGAGAGAAATAATAAAAAAATTGAAAAAATTGATTATTTAAATAAAAGAGGTGATAGAATAGATGAACTGATATAAGTGTTTTGTAAAAATAAATATATAAAATAAAAAAGTAAGTTTTTAATGTAAAAATAAATATATAAAATACACTAATTGATGTAGTTACTCTAATAAAATGGATTAACATAACCCTACCCATGCTAGCCAGTCAGGGCTAGCGATTTAGAAGTCAAAAGTGGGTAGGGCTGGGCATGGGCTGGGATTTTGGGAAGAGAAAAGGCAAACTCAAATGACTTTGTACAAGTTTTTTTTTTTTTTTTTTAAGAGAGTTTTAATTTATCGTGTTTGTTTTTTATGGTAACTCTTTATTATTAGACTAAGGCACTAATTAATTTTTGATGTAAGTAGGGATTGAACTATAAATCTCTTATACAATTATCAAAAACTTTACTAATTAAACTAACTGAAATTCATGACTTTGTACAAGATGAATGTACTAGTTTTATTAAATAATAAAAAAAGGTACTGCCCAACCGTACCGTCCTACCCCTTTTTATTTTGCTTTTCAAAGTACGTTTCACCTTTCCCTGATTGATTGATCGATCGATCGATCTGACGTATTATTTTCTTGTTTTATGCTTTATATACTTTGTACGAAGTTTTCTTATTGTGTGTATGAAATTCGTACGAGTGGGACAAATTATTCCAGCCTGGACTCTACTTCCATCTTAGCTCTACTCCTTCCCTCTGTGGACCCCTTTTTTGTTTTTTGTTTTGTTTTGTTTTTTTTTTAAGAATCTATTTCCTAATAATAGCTTTTAACGCAGATAAGAGGGTTCATGGCAATAAAAAGGCAAATTACTAAAGTTAAAGTAAATTTTTTTACAATTACTTACTTATTTTTTTTTTTATACAAACAATTACTTACTTGGTAGTTGGTACTTGGTAGATTATTATTAGTAGATAAAAAAAAGAAAGATATTGTGTGAGTTCATAATATTAAAAATCTGTCCATGTAAATATTGTAAAAAATATTATATTTGTAAGATTACTTAGGTTATGGAGTGAAATGGGTATATAAACATCTCAATTATATCTTATTATATTAGTTTAAGGAACTTATTTTAAGAGATCTTTGCTGAGTCCTTTGGTGAGATTGTTTGGATTGATGACAGGTCTCTTGTGCTTAGAGGCTCATGTTTGATAAAAGTGTACTCAACTTTACTCCACACCAAACTAAGATCTACTCTACTCGACCCTAAACCAGAATCTGCTTTGCTTAGCATACTAAGCATATTGTTTAGATGAACCACAGGAGAGGCCCAAGGAATTGCATAAAAAATTCAAATATTTAGATCACTAATCAACTAGGCAATGAGTAAATAACATCTGTGTTAAATGTTGACTAAGTCAGTAACGCCCAACGCTTGGCTCTCTTACTTGCGGTTACAAAACATTAATGACCCTCAATTAATGTAGTTTCATGTAATAAAATAGTCCAAAGAAAGTAACGTATACATCACCTTAAAAAAAGGTGAACAAAAAGAGAAAGGGTAATTAATTCTTAAGTGATTAGCTTGAGTGTTAAAATACTAATGACCAAACACTATTTCAATTTTTCTTGATCATCATCTTTTTATTTCATGTATATATCTTTAAAAGAGAAAGGGCAAGTAATTTTTAAATAATTATTGTCTTTAATGGTTGAATAAGAGATATGGGGTTTAATCCCCGCTTACATTAAAAACTGACTAATGTCTTGGTCTGATAATAAAGAGCTATCATTAGGAGCGGACTCTATAGGTTGAAATTCTCTATGTAAAAAAAAAAAAGTCAGTAACACTCAACGTTTGGATCATTTACCTTTGGTTACAAACCATTAATGACCCTCAATCAACGTAGCTCCACGTAAGGAAACAGTTTACAGAAAGTAACGCATATGATTATGACCATTTAAAAAAGTTTAAAAAGAGTTAAACCCAATGAAAAAAGGTAAGTAATGCTTCAGTGATTAACTTGAGCATAAAAGTAGTGATGTCTGGACACCATTCGAATTTTCTAGAGCATCATCTTTTCATTTCTTGAATATTTTTTCATAAACTTAGATTGTGCAACTACTCAATATCTAAATCACTTGTCTGCAGTTACAAACTATTAATGATCCTTGATCAATGTAGTTTAACATGATGAAACAATTAGAGAAACTAACGTATACAACCACCTTTAAAGAGGTGAAACCAAAGGAAAAATTATATAGTCTAGGGAAAGTAACAAAGCTGATGCTCAACGTTTGATTAACTTGAGCATAAAAATATTGATGATCATACACTATTTCGATTTTCTAGACTATCATATTTTCATTTTTTGAATATATTTTCAAAAGTTTAGACTAAGCTGATGCTCAACGTTTGAATAACTTGCCTGCAGTTACAAACCATTAATAATCCTCGATTAATGTAGCTCAAATTAAGGAAACGGTCTAGAGAAAATAATGTTTACAACCACCCGAAAAGAAGTGAAGCCAGAGAAAAAAGGAAATAGTCTATAGAAAGTAACATATATGATCACTTAAAAAAAGGTGAACCCAGTGGAAACAAGTAATTATTGGGTGATTAAATTAAGCATAAAAGTATTGATAAATAGACACTATTTAAATTTTCTAGACCATCATCTTTTTATTTCTTAATATATTCTTAGAAGCTTAAACTGAGCCAATGCATGTCGTCTGAATCACTTACTTGCTATTACTAACCATTAATGACCCTTGATCAATGTAGCTCCATATAAGGAAACGCTCTAGAGAAAATAACGTGTACTTCAACCTTAAAAGGGGTGATGCACCAGAGGAAAATGTAAGTAATTATTAAATGATTAACTTGAGCATCAAAGTTTGATGAACGGACAATGGTTTGATTTTCTAAACCATTTTTTCGTTTCTTGAATATATTTTCAGAACCTTAGACTAAGCCAATGCTTAACATTTAAATTACTTGCCTGCGGTTACAAATTATTAATGACTCTCGATCAGTGTAATTTCAAGTAAGAAAACAGTTCGGAAAAGGTTCTATATACAACCACCTTAAAAAGAGGTAAACCTAGAGATAAAAAAGTAAGTAATTCTTAAATAATTAACTTGAGCATCAAGTATGGATGTATTGCTTGGATTGATAAAATTTCTGCTATTTCGATAAAAGTGGTCAAGACAAGAGTTGTGGGATATACCTCTAAGCTCCAATTCTAGGTTTTCAATACCTACTATTTTCTCAAAAAGAAAAAAAGGTTTTCAAGACCCAATGAGACGAGTTGATGTGATCCATGTTTCTTCTAAGGGAAAATGGTGCTCTCAAAATAATTTTTAAGGGCAATGATTAGATTAAGGTGTGAATTTAGCATGAGAATGGGTGCAAGTTATTATTTTCTTGTAGATTTGTCCCATAGTCCTAAACAAGAGACTGCCACTTGGAATTATTGACATGTACTTTTGTTACACAGGTAGAAGTAGATTTTTGGTGAGAAATATTTAAGTTTTTTTGGTATTGGTGGGAGAGACTTTGAATCACGTGACGTGACAGTAGAAGAAATATGGTGATCCCGAAGCCACATTACTACACGTGCATGGTCATGTGCTCAATAAACGTGATGGGATTATAAAAACTATGATTATTGATTTGCATTACCTTGAGAATCTTTTATTCTTAAACAAATCTCTCTCTCTCTCCTATAAAAAAAAAAAAAAAAAAAAAACTCTCTCTCTCTCTCTCTCTCTTTTATTTATTTATTTTTAAAATCAAGGCAAGAATAATTGACCAATGCTCGGAAGCTGATGTCTCAAATGAATTGACCTAGGAAATTTTTTCTTTGTTGATAGTTGACACATTAGTGTTTGTTTGGGAATAATTTATTTAATTTTTTTGCTAAAAATATGCTAAAATATATTTGTATTTTGAAAAATTTTAAAAATGTGAAAAAATAAGAAAAAAGTAAGGTTTTAAAAAATTATACATAAAAACTAAAAGCTAAAAGTTAAAACTAATGCTAAATCGATTCTTAAAATAATGAATTCTTTTCGTTTTGAACTATAGGAGTAGAAAGAATTCATAAAATTTCGAGATTTTACCATTGATTTTGGAATTAGTGCCCAAGTTGACATTTTTGAAAATGCAAATCATGGGATTTATTTGTACATGAACTCAAATCCGTTAGCAATAGCATCATTCATATTTTTTACTACGTGTCACAAATGTCTACCTTCTTAAAAGTTTGATCACTTTTTTTCTTCTGAGAGAAAATATAATGCAAAGGTTTGATCACTTTTTTTTAGAATCAAGTTTGATCGCTTAAATGAATTATATGATGTACTAGAGTTAAATTAGTGTATCTTTATATACTTTGAAATTTTCGAATGATAAATGGGATAACTCAATCTAACGTGGATTGAAAATTGCTACACTGTTTTGTTATGGACTTTTTCCAGGAAAATTATTAATGTTCTGTTGAAATGAATAAAATTCCCAGGACCAGCAAATAGTTCTAACATTTTAGAACTGCAAAGTTACCAAGAATAGATTTTGTAAAGCTTTTTTTTTTGGCTAAATAAGTAAAGATGGAGAGTTAATTTCATATTTTGGGTTCCGGGGAATGTAGAGCATTTGGAGTGAGGTTAGATAAAATTTGACTAAAAAAGACAACTGACTAGCTTGCCACGGCCAAAATCCTTGTAGTTTAACTGATTGACACATCGGGTTCAAATGACCTATTCTTTGATGTAAATATCGGAGCTAGGAATAAAAAAAATAAAAGTCTGCAATATCTACAATATTTAATGGGCCATGTCTGTGGATATGGCCCTTGGGCCCTTCTTGCATTTGATAGCAATGAATTGGAACAACTTTATCACATAAAAAAATGAAGAGTGACCACATTTTCACATGGATTTTGTACAGAATGGGAGACAGTTCTGTCACAAGATAACACCCTGAATCCAATGTATATCATCTTCCTGCGTGGTTGATCACCATGGTTTGATTTTTTTTTTATTTTTTTATATTCTGGTTAATTCGAGGTCCTACTTTCGCTTAAAATCACCGAAATGAAAGTAATGTGCCTCTCAATGAATCTGAAACATGAATTTTAAGCAAATCTGTTATTAGTTCATTCTGAATGTATGACCTTTTTTTTTTTCAAAACCTTAATAACTCCCTCACAGCCCAATAGAACACCAGATTGGGCCTGCTTATGCAATCGTAGATTAATTTCATAAAAATAATTTTACGAGATATAAAAAACAAGCAACTGATTAGATATTTGATACATCTAATATACATATTTTCAAATTTTGGAACTGTTTTCAAGTAAAATATCTGATATATCTACTTGGTTTTGGCTTGTAAGCTTTGCCTATTATAATTTGATTATTACTTATTTAAAATCTACTGCACATACGTACATATTATATATGATATCAAGATTTGATCGGTCGAATTATAGAAATTTAAAAATGTTCGTGTTATATGAAAAAAAAAAAAAAAAGGGACCCACGAAATATTAATTTTGATATTATTGTCTTATTTAATAACAGCACTTGACATAATAAACGATGAAAAATGCTATGTCTACAACATTTTTACAATAATTTTACAACAAATCCTAAGTGGCAGGTTATTACTGGTTATTATTGTTGAGGCAAAAAAGTAATCTTACTATTAGTTTCAAATTTGAACCAATAATAACTAACCACCTATGATTTGTTGTAAAAATGTTGTAAAATTGTTGTAGACGTAGCATCTCTCATAAACGATTATGGGGCCATTAATAGTAATAAAAAAAGAACAAAATTGGCCTAAATGCAAAAACACTCCTGAGGTTTGGGTCAATTGCAAAGACATTCCTAGGATTTCAATTGTTTCTTATAACTTCTCAAGGCTTCTAAATCCACTAAATTGACCCATGAGACTAACTTTTATTAGCATTGTGTAACCAGTGATTGACACAAATTAGTTAGTGTTTTCTTAATATGGTCACGTGATGGTTGTGTAATTTTTCCATCCATAAGAGCTAACGAAAGTTAGTCCCAAGAGTTAATTTGGTAGATAAGAAAACCTCAGGGAGTTATAAAAAAGAAACAAAACCCTAAGGAGTATTTTTGTAACTGACCAGAACCCCAAGGGGCATTTTTGCATTTTGGCAAAAAAATAGTATTTAGTTTAGTATAAATTAAATATAATACGAGTAACATTTAATGTGTTTAATACATTTGATTATTGTAAAAACCTGTATTTTCCAAAGTATTTTTTGATACATACGATATAATATATGCATTTTAATAACTATATTGGCAAGTATATTATCACCATGGAAGTGGAACCCACGAATGTTACCATGGTCCACGAGAACAGCAAGAAAAAATTCTTTCATCAGAAAAGGAAATTATACCAATCCTAGAGAAGAAAAAACAGGAGCAACAGTTTACTCTTATTCAACAAGATATGTAATAAATAAGATGATCGCCTATACCTTGAGTAAAAAATATCCAACTCCAAGTTGAGAGCAATTTACACCAAATTTCTTCACAAGCCTCCGGAAACAATTTCCATAAAGGAGGATACTGGTTAGGAAGAATTACAAAACCTAGGAATGGGTAGCTAAACATTCAAACTGGTGGCTTCCTTACCTGGGGACTGATAGACCAAGCTCTGCAAAGCAAACAGAAAATCAATTCACAACTGCAAGATGATCCAACAAAAAGAAAAATTCTAATCAAATTCCATGCGTTTCGGTTTACTTTACTTTACATGGCACTTGAAGATGCATCAGTTGCTATTTTCTTAGTAGTTTAATGAGTTATCTACCTCTTTTGTTTGCTTGATAATGGTAATGAGGTTATCTATCGCTTTTCATCAAAAAAGAAGAAAAAGATGAAGAAGCAGGTTTGCAAATAACCCTGCAATGATTACATTTTCTTGAAACCTCCAAACAAATAATTATATTACCATTTTCTATTGAATATAACTACTTTTATTGATGAACAGGCCAACATGAACATCCAGAGTACAGAATAATCAAATTGGAGGAGGAGAAATATAGGCACATAATAGATATTCCAAGGTTGAGAAGCATTACTGAATAGTATAAAAAGTTAATATGCATTGGATTAATCATATGCTAAATATCAACGTGTTGTTATAAAGATGGATCAGATGTGCAACCTAAATATGCATACGACAAGCCCACCTTCATGAACAGCATGAAGCAAAACGATTCACGTACCATCAATTCCATCTGGTGAAAGTAACAATTCCATCACTAAATTACCCATACAACATTTTATGAAGCTAGCGAAGTGTAAGATAATCAGAAATCAAACCATATTCAAGAAACCTCCTTGGCATAGTGAGAAATCACCTCCTTGGAGAGAGAGTTTTCAAATGGTCGAAAACATTTGCTGGTCTTATGTTCTATAGCATTAATATAATATGGTTCTCCATAGAGAAATGAGAGATAGAAGGGTGTGATTTGTAGCCTAAATTAGAGAGAGAGAGAGAGAGAGAGTTTAGACTTAGATATGCAACCTAAATATAAAAAATGGGCCCACCTTCATGGACAGTATGAAGCAAAACAATTCATGTATCATCAACTCCATCTGAGGAAAGTAACAAATCTGTCACTAAATCATTCAAACTAAATTATACATGACTATCACATGTACAAGAAAATATAAAAAATAAATATTCATTTTGTAGGGAATTTGTTCTGGCCATGTCACAGTTCATGTACCTGTAACATGAACTCCCAAAGAACAGACACACCAGGCATCATTTTCACTAGTGTTTTATTTTCACAGTTGTCCTGGCGTTAATCCAAAAACGGTACACAACTAAAGTTCCTTTTTATTTTTCAGCTTCTTTGATGGGGAATGCACACGAATTTAAAGGTGATACTATATTACTCCAGCACTCAAACTTCAGTTTCTTGAGTACCAGTAAATAGCAGTGATAACCTGTAAGGTTTGCCCCACAGCCCACCCCCCCTTTTTTTTTTTTTCGGCATGTCAGTTACTTAGAAAGTTAGAATTGACTGTTTATCATTAAAAAAAAAAAAAACAATTGAACCAAAAGTAACACTCCATAATTAAAACCTAGGAAGCATGGAGACAGGTACGAGTATGACACGCGATATAGGCACTTTCTAAAAAATTATAACATGACACAGTAGGTACGGCACAGATACAGCACACCACAAATGAAATGTCATGCTTCATAATTCGAGACTAAGCATATTTTTAGCCAACTCGACTCTACTTTCCTCCACTCTCCTCTTTTCCCACCATCCAAACGGGCTAAAATTTTTCTTTTTCACACCATCGTTATATATATATATATTAATATTTATTTTTTCTTACATTTCAATTACTTAGAATTCACTTTTTCATTATTTAAATAAATAAATAAACAATTTAACACCAAATTATTAGAATAATAAAGCAATGTAACACTAAACAAAAGCTTAATTAAGTTACATTTAGGTTACTAAACAAATTATAATATAATTACATTGATATAAAGCAACCTAATACTTTAAAAAAAAAAAAAAAAAACATTACAATCAAATTACGTTGTATCATTTCTATTACATATTGAAAAAAAAAAAGAAACCTGGTAAAAGGAGAGAAACGACGAGTGGATGGTCTGGTTGAGGAAGTGGAGTGGAAGTGGAAGAAGGAAACGACGTCGTAGAGGGCGGAGCCTTGGTTTAACGGTTGATTTGAGGGACGAGAGGAAGGTTCTTCCAATCACACAGTTGCAAGTGGAAGCCATCATCAAGGTTTGGTGGAGAAGAGAAGAGGGCTTCACTTTCAACTGTGTGTTGGGTTTTTACTTGTGTTTTTTAGGGGTTTATGGTCCTTTTAACTGATCACTAACCTCGCTAGTTAGTATTATTTCCCAATGGATAAATATATATATATATATATATATATATCCCAGATTTGCCAGTTGCCACGTCAATAATCAAGTCTAATAAATTTTTTTTTCTAAGTGCATGTTTTTATGATAAAAAAAAGAAAAAAGAAAAAAAAGATAGTTTTATTATTAATAATAATATTTTTAAGGCAAAAATTCAAACTGCACGTTTTAAATTTGACTAAAATTCATTTAAATTATTTAATTTTGTTTCGTTCAATTAAGTTTTCTTATTAAGGTTTATTTCTATCAACTTCTGTTAGTTAGGTTTTTTTTTTTTTTAAAAAAAATAAAATAATTTGAAATATATTTTTCAATAATTAATTGAAAATTTATAATTTAAAAAAAATTGAAGGAAAAAAAATTAAAAAATTAGACACAGTAATAATGGAGAGATTTTAATTGAATGAACTTGAAATTTAGAAGATTCAAATAAATGAAAGTAAAGTTAGATGACTGAAATGAATTTTTGTCAAACTTAGAAGGAGTAATTTGCATTTTTGCTTATTTTTAATGAACCACCACCTATGGTGAACTTTTATAGGTTTTTGATAAATTGGAGTTATTTTGTAATAGACTTATTTGTTGTTAATGTTCTCTATCCAATTTATAATAAACAATCGAAATATTCATGAATTTTAATTAACTCAACTAATAAAATCTCTTATAGCTTAAAATACTATTGAATATATATATATATATATATAT